>NW_022603187.1:0-29438 GCF_008692095.1 Etheostoma spectabile
TTGAAACAGCCTCTGATCTTAATTATGATATCTGTGCCGACTCCTAAACGCAGGTGTTTTTGTCCCTCCACATTCAGCTCTCTCGCTCCGCGCCCTTTTGGTTAAACATCTGCACCTCTATGCCCCACCGGTGCTATGATTTAGTGATTTAGTGATCCGGGACTTTAAGTCTCGAGCACTGTTAGTTCTCCGGTATTCAACAGCCTAGGTGTTAGACAAGAGCCTATTATCACACCCAGACACTGGCTACACAGCGAAAAGCCTCAGTGAGCTCTCGCTGCTATAAGCATTTCCATATGCCCGCGACAGACAGACCTACTGGACCGATCCAGGTTTTTTCTTTCAGGCTGTGTGGAAGTGTGGTAGACGAGGTTGAACTTCAAGAGTATAGCCATCTATAGGTTCAGGCTTTTAGTTCTTGGTGAGACAGGCACTTAAAGCATGCCACCCTTAATATTTTCCATGCTGCTGCTGCCCATGTCTGTCAAATGTGTTGAGCAACATTTTGCAGGAGACGTATTGGATGTTGTTATTCATGTCAGTCAAACGTGCCGGAATGAGATGATAACGGAGGGCAAAAGGTTCAAGGCAGCGCACGTGATCGCTTTAGTCGTCTTTATTGTCCATTGTCAGGGAGATATCCTCCTTCAGGGCTTTAGCGTATTATGGTTGAAACGCGAGCACAGTGCTGATTCTTTTTTTAAAAACCAACAGAAAATTTAGAAAACACGGAAGACAGGATGAAAACAAGGTTGTTCTGTGTTTTCTCAGACATTTTTTAACTTGAAGAAGAACTTTGTTTTTTCTTCTTCTAATTTCTTTCCAAAATCTCCAGGAGTCTTAGACGGCAAAGACGTCTTCCAGTTCAACCTGTCCTCCATACAAGAATCGGAGGTCATCCTCCACGCTCTTTTCATTTCCTCTACAAGAGGCCGCGCCACCACCAGCGACCTTGGCGTTTCCGAAGGCCCCGCCATCCGTCCCAGCGAACCCCAGCATCCCTACTTCCCCCGCCTCAGCTGCTCTTTCTACGGATGTCCTCAAATCACCTTTTGCAACACCACTGGGGAACCAAACTCTGACTCCTTACAAGAAAGGCTCTTGGCAATCCAGGATGTAACGGCAGTGGGTGAAAACTCATTACAGGGACGCCAAAGGAGCTCGGGTCACGGTAGTTTGACATGGGGTTCGGGGCAACTCGGGGGCAGCAGAGAAGCCCTCATGGCCAAGAGCGCCTCTCTCCAGCTAACCTGCCGTTTATCTTGCTGTATGCTGATGATCGAGCTATAGATGAGCCAACAGTGTGGCCATGTCGCTCCAGCGGTACGGCCTTTCCCTGTAGCGGAGGACGCGTCCCGTTCAGATCAGCCTCAGCCTTGAGTTCCGGAGGGAACTTCATCTGCAGACCCAAACCAATGACATTCCAGAGGTCCAGTACAACACTCTGAAAAATCATGAACTGTGGCAGAACACGTATTTCCCAGCGAAAGCCAAGCCGCGGCAGTGAAACCTGGAAGGAAGCAGGGCCAGGAGAGCAGCGAGGGCCTGGGCAAGCCCCAGGGTGTTGAGCTTCGATGGAGAGGACGATGAAAAATAGCCAGGAGGAGACAGTGGAGCGAGCCCAGGTTTGCTCCAGACGCTACCTCAGGGTGGACTTTGCCGACATTGGCTGGAGCGAGTGGGTTTTGGCGCCAAAGTCATTTGATGCCTACTACTGCGCCGGGGCCTGTGGATTCCCCATCCCTAAAGTGAGCCTCAGAAACCTTTTGTTTGTTACTGGGTTCCTTTTACCTTTGAATACCGATAATAGACACACAGAGGCATCAGTTGGCATATTAATGGATTTTTTGCCTTTATTTTTACAGTTAGAACTGTAAGTTCTATTAGCCATAATTCCCCTTTTATTTCCTCTCTTTTCCTTAGGTGGTGCATCCTTCCAATCACGCCACCATCCAGAGCATCGTCAGCGGTAGGAATCGTCCCTGGTGTCCCAGAGCCGTGCTGTGGTCCCAGAGAAGATGAGTCCCCTCAGCGTTCTTTTCCTGGATTCAAACAGGAATATGGTGCTAAGGTTTACCCCGGCATGTCTGTGGACACCTGTGCCTGTCGGTAGGGCCGACATTGCTGTTGGAGAGCAAAGTAGAGGGCATTTCCACATGGAAGAGGACAACAGGGATCAGGACAGCTGAGGATAAACTGATACCAGTTACAGGGCTCTCCTTCTTTTGAGTCTCAGTTTGAGAACTCTTTGTGAATTTGTGCTGTGCATGATCCGACGTTGTCTCCACAATTACCATAGATGGGTTTCTCTCCACCCAGGCCACTTTCATTTCTTTTCCTCCCTTAATCCAAGCAGTTTAAAGAAGTGCACTTAATACCAACCAATGTATGTACAGTAATGTATTGACCGCTGGATGTTGAGTTAAGTACAAACCTCTTGCAGGCAGATCTCTCCGATTCCTGTTGATCCCTCATAAATGTTTTTCAGTCTTTTTCGGCACACTTTCACTTTTATAAAGTGATCTTGTTTGTTTAATATTAGACAAGATGAGACTTGATTTTCATTGGACTCAGAGCTGGTCTGGGAAACGTCTGGGTTTCACCAGTTTCTGAAACCGTCTGTTATCATTTTCCTCTGCTGCTTTCCCCTGTCTTTGTGATTCAAATGAATTTTGGACACAGTGATGAACTACACAATGACTAACAGACTCAGAATGGACTGAGGGACTCAGAGGCTGCATGGCATCCTGCCAAATTAATCAACCTTGTCATGTAAATAGTGTAGCTACTTATGCAAACTAAATGGTCTTATTCTTAAGTCATGTGTCACTATTGACCACCTCCCAAATAGCAAGAAACGTTAATCATGCATGAGAGGTAATATCTTCTTTGAACTATATTTTAATAGCTTTTGTGTATATCTTGTATATGATGTGTGTTTTTTTTTTTTTTATCCTACTGAGATTTAATGTACACGCCATGTGTTGCTTGCTTCTGCTATGTGCTACAGCAAAAGGAAAAACAGCGCATGGCTGCCACCTGCTGTGCATTTTGGGGAAGTTATAGAGACTAACACATAAAGAAGAAAGTTATAGAACTTTGTTGGCTATTTAGATCTTCTTTTTAATTCCTAAATACGGTTGATCAGATGCTTGTAATAATAGTCAACTTCTATAGTAAGTAAAAAGGGATAAGTGTATCTGACCTTATATCTGTATGGCTAAAAGTGTATTGGAATATTTATGTGATATGTGTTTTAACAAATGTATGCGTGGTAAGGTAATAAACTGAATTGTACATACGCTTAAAGACACTTGCTTTGACTTTTTTAGGTTTCATAAAAGTATTTAAGCATAGACTTGTCTGTGTACATTTGATACTGTACCTTAATACATTATTGCAGGTCAATAACATACATTAGATGGATAACATTGCTTTAGATTTCATATGTTTCATGAAAAGTTAGGCTTATATCTTGGTTTTATTGATGTGTCATGCTAATCTTGATAATTACAGGTATAAAGTAAAAGTAGCTTTGAAATTTGACCGTATTATAAATGTGTTCGTTTTTGTTGTTGTTTTCTTCAAATGAAATCAGTAATTTCATGTAACTTTTCGTTTTTCTTCATTTTTAATTTTAGTGATTTATTTTGTTTTTCTAACAGCGTTTGAAGGGTGATAAGGGTGAGTCCACGTTTAAATCTGCATTACTCCATATTGTTATGTCCACAAACTGATAGATCAGTGGTTCCCAAACATTTTCACATCAAGGAAACTGACACTAATAGATTGTTTGAAAAGACTTTGTTATAGTAAGAATAAATGATGTTTTCCTTTTTAGCTGGGGAGCCCCGGAAGTCTCTTTGGACTCCTGGGGGTCCCCAGCCCCACTTTGAAAACCACTGGATTAAATAATTTAAAAAAAGCAATGAGTTACTCGTAATAAAAACCAAACAACCAACACATTCTCATCCCAACGCTCACATACACATGACGCTGCTTTGTCAGGATCCCTTGCCGTCACTTGGCGACCCACTGGGCGTGCCTGCGTGTCAAACTGTGACTCACCACTGTGGCGCTTTTTTTAAACTCGGGTTAAAGTTGGGAATTCAATCATCAAACTACTTGGCTAGGTTTAGGTGCAAGCCCTGGGATTGTTTGACTCATCTACCACACCAACCTCCTCCCAATGTGGGCTTTGTCGCTCTTCTGGCGCAATTAGAGAATTTAGCCAGCGATGGTTTTCCCAGTTGAAAGCCGGGTGTGTTTCATACAGACACTCAAGGTAACAAACGCCAAAGGCTGTGACACAGCGTCTGTATTTGACACCGTGGGAATGAGAAAGGGGTTGGATAAACCCACCAAGTTATCATTGCTCTAAATGAATTGCTTTAGCTTCATATCTTTCTTCAGCTCTTCTTTTTGGTTCTACACCCCACACTTTGTTTTGTTTCACTTTCACCGCTCTCATCAGCATTGTTTTTGGGCCACAGCCGGCAGCTGTTTTTCAGCTGAGAAAACTTATTTTACACCACTTCCCCACTACCAAAAACAAGTTAGCAACTGGCTGGTGAATATATTGGAGAATTTAGCAGGTAAAATGCACATTTTACTCAGGGGTTGATAAAAAACCAAAAAAACAGAGCTAAGGGAGTCAGATTGTCAGAAACAGAAATTCTCTGAGCCTGCTGGATTGTGAATGAGCAACAATATCTATTGCTATCGGTTTGGCGAATCACCTTAGCAAGATGTTATATTGTGTGAACAGTTTGTTCCTCTGACCCCAAGAAGCATAAAAAAAAGAATGCTGATTTAAAGAGCTGTTCAAAATAAACTGCTAACTGGAGAGTTTAAATGTTACATGATGGTCCAGATGTTGTTTTGCACTCTGATAAGAAAGACATTCTGAGTAAACGCTTGGATACTTCTAAATTCCTTGACTTGGAAAGAGAAAAACCTGTTAAACGTTGGTACCAAACACTGGCAATTGCAAGCCTCCGTGCAATTTTATTTTCAGCCATCAAAGACAGCAGCTAATAGGCCAAAGATTTTATTTAATTTAACAGGTTCTTACTGCATATTTTTCAACCACTAATTGGGCCTAAAGTAAAAATGACCACAGTTTTGCAACAGATCTTTCTCGGTCCAGTTTTCCCTGCTGTTTATTTTCCTAATGCATGCCCTCGTTATTTGCTGTATCCATGACAGTAGATTTTGTCGTTGCCTTTCATCACTGAATTACTCTATAAAGAGGAACTCTTAAAAGCTTGAAGGGGCCACAAAGAATGCATTTTTATGAAACCCGGGTGAACCAAGTACTGAGTGACTGCATGGGTGAAAGACAGATATTCCAAGAATGGCCGAACTCAGGCCAACGTCCCCAGACACATTGGCTTGTGTGGTCCGGGCTCAGACCCCCCACAAGAATAAGGGGACATCCCATCATTCATCTAGGATGCAGTGGTGATGGCCACCGCCATCATGGCTTTATTCTATTTGCCAGTGTATGAAATCATCCCTGATCTCATGCCTATCAGATTTTATATAGATCCTCACTATAAATCTATATCAGTTGATAAAAGATTTCCATGTATTGTTCCTAATGTCTGGTTGTTCTTTGCTTAGAAGAATCCTGAAGTGCAATGGAAGTGTGTAGAATGAACAGAAACTAATGGGGTAGTTTTGCCACCATGGATGAGCACAACACTCTCTCACTCTGTGGTGTGCAGCCTCGTGGTAGGGCCTCATCTTAAAGAGAATGATTAGAATCAGAATTATGGAACTTATACAGTATACTGTATTTTACGCTGTTTTTTTTTTAGCTTAATTTACCTTAACTGAACAGCTTCTGAGTATTTGAATGGTTTATGACTTTTTCAAGTTGAATGGTGGTCATCTCGCTTCCTCCTAGTGCCTGTGAGCGAAAACTCCCCCGTCATCCAGGAACCGGCTAACAAGGTAGCGATGGAGTTTTTCACACTATCGTCATGGTTGAGCCAGCACAAAAGAAGCAGAAAGCTAGGAAAGCATTGTCAGGGGAACAGAGAAAGACAAAGAGGAAACGGCAGAATGACAGAGCGAGGCGTGAGACACAAGTAAACATAGGAGCGGTCGAATATCTATTCCGAAGCTGTGGGGGAGCTCTATAGAGAAACTTGCCAGCAAAAAGAGAAGAAGTGGCCAAAACGTCATAGTGCCCCTTATAACACATAACTACTTTAATACTAATTTCTGCTGAACAACCTGCAAACTAAAACAAATTTAAGTGCTAACAACTAATTACTTTTTAAGAACAGACATTCTAAAACTCCCTAGTCCCTACTCCCTGAAATTGACTTAGGAAACCACATCCATCCATTACAAACACTCCTGTGTGGCTTACCTTAGGCGGGGTTTGAACCCACATCTCTGGGGTGTCAGTAAACATCATTCCCCACTGGACCATGTCCGGGGCAAAGAAAGAAGGAACATCACCTACATCAACCTGCAGAGAAACAAAGTTTGTCTTTTCCTTCCATTGCTCCTTAAACCTCTTAGACAGATAATCCATTAAAAAAACATCTTAAATGTGTCGATAATACTTCAAAAAAAAACTTTATCCCATTCCAAGACGTAAGTGAGCACCAATCAAAACCTTAATACAGTGTAATACATCTATCTACCTGATTCACACATGTCAACTGACTGTGAAGTTCAACCTTAATTGAAATATTGAGATCATTTTTCAAACCCCTCAGAGCTCATTTAAAAACCAAAATGTCTCAGTTTGAAGGTTGAAAGATCAAATCTTTTCGTTTTGTTTTTTCTGCTTCGTAAAAGGATTCTCTTATTGTGAAAAGCCTGTGCCTGGACTCATTAAAATGCCTCAGAGGAGGAAATCAGTCCCAACATGTTTCTGTCTTCTTTTAGGACAAAGAGTAATCAATCAACTTACCAAACAGGAAGTGACTCATAACTAAGCTAAAATGCCTCAGAGGAGTTTGAACCTGCTGATGGAGGCCACATTAATGTCTCATGGGATACATGTAGCTCTGGCCACTTTACAGTGCCACAAATACGTACTGTCAGGTAGCTCACACTACGTCACGTAGCCTAAATTCTGCCTTCTGAATTTTGAGCAGCAAATGTCCACTGGAGATGCCAAAGAGAAGAACTGTAATGTGGCTGAAATAGGTTGCACTTGATTACTTAATAATAATAATAATTATTATATTATTACTTTATTTTATTAATTATAAAATCACATTATTTTAAAGCATTTTTTTTCATGACCCAAATTTCAAACTAATGTACATATTTAATAAAAGTAGCCTATATTTTTTTGCCTGCACCACATATTGTCTCTGTCAGAAAACTTACTCAGCTTTCCTAATGATGGACTGCCACAACAGTAAAAGAATAAATAATAAAAACTATGTTTTTTTTCCTCCAGAGGGGTAACTCAGGTAATGAAGGTAAACAGGCTGTTGCCGGGGCAACATCAGCCTGTACCTGTGGACGACCCTGTCGTATGTTATGTATTAGCTGTGAATACGCTACATTGCACTTCTTCCGTGACCGGGTTTCGAACACACCTCATAGCTTTAAATGTCACCTTACTTACTGTTTTCAGTTTTGCTGTTTTCTTTTAGATTTTTAGTCCATATCAGGTGTGTAGGTCACTCCCACGGCTGAAACTGCTCAGCATTGATGAGACAGAAGCATTAAAGCCTTTGAACTCCCACACAGGAGATTTCAGTTATTGTGGCTGATTAGACCTCTGTGCTTACATTGAAGGTGGCCCAGAGCGTTGATGGAAATGTATTAGGTTACAAAACTGTATCTACTGAAGAGAATGCTAAAGCTGTCATTTGTGCTGGGGTGCAACAAAGCTGACAAGAGACTTGGGACGATGTCAATTAATCAGTTAATGCACACACCCACACAGTCCTGGGAGGAGGTCCAATCAGCCACAATAACTGTAAACACCTCTGTGGTTATTTTGGGCCTTGAACTGGCCAGTCCACCACCACCACCACCTCCCCCTACTGGGTTATTACATTTCTCTGTCCCTATTAATATTAGGAGCGGGGGACAGAAAAACAAGGACAGGGCAGCAACAGTTAGAGCAAAAATCAAATAATTGAAAGTGAAAACTAACTAATAGACAGCTCTTACTGCCCTACTGGCTTTCTCAGCACACACATACTAGACATGTTTCCATCCAGTTGTCAATGAAATGATCTGATGTTGGCTAAAAGCATTCATGCCAATAAAGCCGGTGAAAGCGTGTTTCTATCTAACTGACTTGTTTTTGTAATCAGATTGGTATATAGAATTGATTCGAGACATTTTAGGGTGTTTCCATTCATTTTCATACTAAATCGCACAACATTCAAGTAACATTTGATAAACAGTTTACTGCCCAAAATGGACGTGCCGTCCACCTACAAATGATAAATATTGCACAAGTTGTATTAACAAGTTGCTTATGTGAATGATTAACTATTTCCTTGTTTTACGGTCAGTTGCTACCATGAATTGACCTAAAATCTAATTCAGTATTTATTTTGCAAATAACCTTTCCATCAGCGTGTATTGCATGAGCCATTTACTGATTTTTGAGAATTAACGCACAAACTGTGTCAGTATTCAAATTGTACTGTTTCAACATTTTTAATTGAGTTTTATTTAATGTGGATGGAAACATGGCTACTGTCCCTCCAATTTCCTGGCTTTCCGCACAATCCAGCTCCCACTGGCCACTTAATGCTTCTCCCTCTTTAGCGCTGATTAGCTTCAGCTGTGGGATTGTGGTCACCAGCACAGGAACACACCTGAATAGGATTACAAATCAAAAAGGAAACACAAAACATAACATTAACAAATACTTGTCTCTCCCCAATACATTAGCTGCAACATTGCCCGAATAGATTGTCAAAAATGAACAGTCAATTCCATCACCCAAAATGTTCTGTATTGCCTGTATTACTTCCTGCCTACATGACCGAACAACTGGGCAGTTCCAAAATAAATGGACATGATCTGTCAGCTTTTCTCCACATGCAATGTCCAGTTTTGTTTCTTTTAAGTGTTTTGTTTCCACTGGCCTCAAAACAGTAAGCTGGGAAAAGAAATTTTATGGAAATGTCTGCTTGTCAGTAATCTTCTAGTTTCCAGTGCCTGCCTCATTATCGCTGTCAAGTGTTTACAGTGTCTTCATTAACAGCCAGCCCTCTAATGATAACAAAGTCTAAAAGAAGGCATCAATGGCAGTGATAAGCTTGGCCAAGCTACTATTGGTTGACACAAGCTTCTCTGTTTACTCTAGGAGCATGGGAGTGGACATCAGGACTGTGGTTCTTGCATTGTGGTTCTCCATTTTCAAACCTTGCCGTCGCAAAGTCTGTTTTCAAGCCGGGAAGAAGGTAAAGTTGGTGTCAGCTCAGTGGCTTAGAAGGGATCTGATTTCAACATGCAGAGCTCCAGATCATTCCTGTTCCAGGTGTGTGTGTGTCTGGTGGCTTCTATTTGTTCTTGCACCTGTAAAGCTCTCAACAATGACATCCAGAATGAGCATCATGAGAGACTCTACTCGCAGCTGTTAGAGGAGGACCTACTGGAGGAGGAAGACACAAACTCCAAGATGGAGAACCTCCCGGGTATCATGAAGGAGGTTTTTCTGAGGAAACTCAACCTGTCGGATGTTCCTCAGGAGAACAGTAAGATCTACCCCCCTCAGTTTATGATGGAGCTCTACAATAAGTACGCCTCGGACAGCTTGGCAAACCCTCAGTCTGATGTCATACGAAGCTTCACTGTCCAAGGTACAGAGTATAACTTGACATGTCAATAGTAGGATGTTCAATAATCTTCTGTCAAGCTTATTGAAGGGAGTTGTTAAGAGAACATCTTTTCTGGGGCCTTTTTAATTAGCAATCTCCATAGTCACAAAGTTGATATGAATATTTTGAAATCCCTACTACTACTGCTATCTCATTCATATAGCTGGTCAATATTATCCATGTTACACATTATAGAAGGTTTTCACTTATCACAGCTAAAGATAAAAATCTGTATTAGCATTTTCTTGGCACATTTTGTAATAGTTGAATTATTCAGTTAAGGTTTTTTGTAAAGTGACGTTATACAAAGCTCTTATCCTGTGGTTTCCAACCTTTTTGATCTGTGATACCTTCAAAAGTGATCTAAAATGTTTTTGTGTAGCAGAGTTATGCCTTTTTTTAGGTTACTCTCAGATTTATCTTGCCACCCCTTGTGGGGGCCCCAATCCCTTGGTTGGGAACCACAGATCAAAAGTATAAAAAAAGTATTACAGAGCATTTCTTTCTTTGAATAGTGGCACTACAGTCCCATGATAGCCGTGTTACTACTTCCAATGACCTAAATGCTTGTATTTTACCTAGAAATGGCCAAATAGAGACATGAATAGTGATTCTCCTTTCATTTTTTAAAAGAGAATAAAATGTTTTTTAAACATCTTTTGTGGAAATGGGATCTAAGCTTCATGGGATCTAATTTTCAAGCCTCTGGGAGAGCCGGTCATGCACTCCTAACTGGGCCACATCATGATGGCCCTGTATCCTACAAAAATTAGTAAAACACATTTTAGACTTGGTTGTCACCCATGAACAAATTCAGACATCTGTTCCTTTCATTCAACATTTGGGAGGACCCATTGTGTGTTAAGGCCTATTTCACTCAGAAAGTAAAAGTTAGCAAGCTAGGCTAACTCACTTCCATGCAGAAAGTGAAAGCCATGTTAGCTTACAAATGGTAGCACTAATTCATGATATTTCAACACCTGCTAAGTCATTGGCAGCCCTTGCACTCAGTGTAGTGTTTGTCCTGCATTATACAAAGTCGGTCTTTCCTGGGTCCAGTCTACTGTCCAGACTATGAAAACACACCAGTATCCCTGTAACCTCAGCATTTTGTACATTAATCTATGATTTGCTAACTAACCAAAACGCAATTCCCCCAGGAGAACACTAATGTTTGGGACACAATCAGATATCTATAATTATACTTTTAAGGATACATATACTGATTTCTTAGAAGAAATTCTACTTCATTTCAGTTTGACCCACCAAAAAATCTCAGCTGCTGTTTTAAATGAACCCCTCTTTGTTTCTCTCCAACAGATATCTCCCTCTCTGTGACAAATGGCACAAAGTCAAAGTACAGGCTGCAGTTCAACATCAGCATCCCCAACCATGAAAAGATCACTACTGCTGAACTACACCTCTTCTTCTTCCCAGATGCCACGTCAACCGTCAGCTTCCACAATTTCAAGTCCACCATCAAAGTCTATGAAGTGGATTACAACAATTTCACATCCACCACCCAACTGTTGGTTGGCAAAGAGGTGACAAGCCTGGAGAACACATGGGAGACGTTTGATTTGACCCTATTTATTCAGAGGTGGATCAAGGCGGGCCATGCAGCAACTGTTTTTGATGTAGTGGTTGATAGGAAGGACTGTGGGGGCTCTAAAGGTGGAGAAGAAGGAGCAGGCTGTTTGAATATGAGTGTGTCTTTTGGAGATAACACTTCAGCAGCTTTAATAGTCTTCTCAGATGACCTGGGTAGCAGGAGTAGGGAGACAAAGAAGGAATTAAGAGAGATGATCCTCCGCGAAGAAGAAACCATCTTACACTCGGCGCCGACTGGAACAGAGGAGAGCTTCCAAACGAGATCCCGGAGGATCATCATCTACGGAGAAAGAAAAGAAAGGCAGAGAGGGAATATTGCCGGCGGACCTCTCTCAAAGTCAACTTTAAAGACATTGGATGGGACAGCTGGATTGTGGCGCCTCCAGAATATGATGCCTTTGAATGTCGAGGCCTGTGTTACCACCCATTGACGGACGAAATGACTCCGTCAAAACACGCCCTCATCCAGACGCTGCTCAACATCAAGAACCCCAAAGGCCAATATGGCTTGCTGTGTCCCCATTAAACTGGACCCCATCACAGTAATGTACCAGGAGAATGGACGCCTAACTATAAGATACCTTTATGAAGAGATGAAAGTGGCAGAGTGTGGCTGCAGGTAGTCACAGAGACTTGGTTTGCTCTGGTGGTAGCACACGTAATTTACTGGTATAGTTGGTCCCTCCATTGGTCCAGTGATAGGAACATAATAATTGCAATGTTCACAATCTTATCTTAATGTGTTAGCATGCTAACATTTGCTAATTAGCAGGGATTCATGGAATCTGCAGCCACAGAATTTTGCAGAAATTTACACAGATTTTAGGCAAATTATAAATATTATAAATAAACAACAGCAAAAAAAAAAAAAAAAAACATCCACTAAATTCTGTAGATTTTCATTATGGATCGCTGCTAAAAACTGTAAAAAAAAATCTGCAGATTCCATTTGTGTCTGCTAATCAGCAATAAAGACACAATACAGCTGAGGTCTGTAGGAATGTCATCACTTTTTCAATTTTCAATAAATTAAAGTTTAAGACTTAAAAAGTTTTGACCTGATGATGGCGCTAGATGAAAAGTCAGGGAATACCATTATTAAAATTGATCATCCTGGGATCATGGATGTGTGTGCCAAATTTCACAGCAATCCATCCAATACTGTCAAGATATAAAAACACAAGTTGACCTCATAGTGGCAGACATGGAAAAGTCAGGGGATCCCCAAAAGTCATTAGGATCCATCTTCTGGGGACCATGAATTTCTCTATAAAACCTCATGGCAATCCATCCAATAGTTGTTGCAATATATATCATTGGTGGACCCTTAACTGGCCAACCGACAGACTGACATTGCCATCCTTAGAGCCAAGAGGCTAGCATGGCTGACTATATAATAAAGGTCATGCAATGCTTAAAATAAATAAACTATAAGTACCTTATTGAAATCGTAGCCACGAAATAATGATATGTAGCATTTACAGTTTGTAATATTCCTTCAAATTGCTAACTAAAAAAAGTCTGAAACTTAAAAATAGTTTGATGTCTGCAATGCAGCACGACAGTGGACCCGTCAACGGGTCCATAACACCTTGTTGCTTTGATGCATTCTAATGGAACCTTTTGCCTTTGCTAACAGTGTGTTTTTATCATTTATATATTATATATAAAACTAGCAAGCAGAAAACCAAAACAGACAGACATCTCTACATTGTGTATTTAATACTGTAGATAAAAAGCTAACCTGTACACTGTCTTGATCTAATGGGTTTTAGCAATACCTATAAAGTTTTATTTTTTTGCAGTAAATAATATAAAACAGAACAAAAATTGTGTAAAAAGTAAAATTATATACATTTTGTTAATAGACATCTTTGATTACCATTTAACCTAGTATAAAATTGTTTTTTTAGATAAAAATCTTGCTACAGCATGTAAATCTGTGCATTACCATTGTAACTGCAATTTGTTTATATTAAGGAGAATTATGGCCACATTTTTTGTTAATCTTGATTGCTATAAATATGTGAGTACTTTCAATTGAAGAAAACCCCAACCTGTATTGGTGCCGGCAATACTGAGTAGCTGCAGCTGCGTGTACAAGCTTCCACTGAGCTAAAACGGCAGTTAAAGGGGCAAGTTTTGCAGTGCCTTTGTGCCTCTTAACAGAAACACAATGCAATTAATTTGTCTGTACAACATGAATAGGGCCCCTACGTAACATCAAGATGCAGTTTCAAGTCAGACAATGTTTTAATTCACCTACCCTGTCTTGTTCTTGCTGGTGGTTAGCTTGCTTGCCTGGTTAGCTGCTAGAGCTACGTAGCTGTTAGCTGTTAGCTGCTAGCTGTTAGCTACTATTGATAAGTGTGTTCAGCCATGCTTTTGTGAAAATCATAACGCAGCAGTTCCATGTGTATTGTCATAGGCAGTTAAAGAAATGGACCAACAGATCCCATTGCTCTGGACGGAGACCAGTGAAGGGTATAAGAAGCACTTTTCCGGTGATAGCTGAGCGTTACTGTGCAGCCTCCAACTGAGCTTGACAACGTAGATGCGACGTGAGCAACCTGTCTAAAAGTTGTAAGTCTTCTGGTAGCTGTGCCAAGAGAAATCCCAATAATTCCCAATCAGCAGTGATGGAGAGCGTATATGTAAGGAGTTAACATATGAACAGGCTAATTACTGCTAACTAATATGCTAGTTAACATTAGTAATTCAACCTAAACAGCTGATGTAAGTCAAAACTGGCTGCGAGCTTTTCCTGACAATATGGTGATTTGTCGACTATGCGACAGCAAGTTGCTTGGTTATGACACAATTTTTAGCCTATTTTTAGAAAAACGTCTGCTACGGAGCCATAACATGAGCAACACGGTACTGGAGTCTTTTAAACAAGTGGTGTTTCTTTAGAAATAAACAACGGACAAATAAGTCTTTAAACGCTTCAGATGGCGGTCAATGGGATTCTAACGGCGGGTGATGACTTTGTAGTATTGAAATGGCGCCATGGAAGCTAGGCTTAGAGAGGAGATGCTTACCCCCTTGGTATTTGTAGCTCATCCATTTTGTGTGTGATCGAGACTTGGCAGTGTCGATCTGTGTGGTAAATTCACTGCCGCTGTTAGCTGCTAGTGATAAGTGTGCTCAGCCAGGCTTTTGTGAAAATCATGACGCAGCAGTTTCATGTGTATTTGTAGCTCATCCATTTCGCCTTCCTCGCCTCTCCACAGCCAATAACAATTCCCAGGGGGGTGTAGTAGGTGTCCTCCATGCCTTTTGCGGCGACAAATTGTAGTTTATTTCCTCCTCAAAAATAGGTAATTCCATGTAGTAACATAGTTACTGCATTGGTCATAACTGCTACAGTGCTCAATTGCCTATTTTGAGGGGGAAATAAACAACACTTTGTTGGCACTCGTGGTATTGTTGCCGGCTGCGGGAGGCGAGGAAGGCGGGGACGAAGGCTGCCTGCCCGGCTAAGGAATCTACCACACAGGTCGACACTGCCAAGCCTCGATCACACACAAAATGGATGAGCTACAAAGACTGTACACACAGAACTGCTGCGTAAAGATTTTCACAAAATGGGCTGAACACACTTATCAGCTAACAGCTAGCTAGCTCTAGAAGCTAACCAGGCTAGCAAGCTAACCACCAGCAAGAACAAGACAGGGTAGATGAATTAAAACATTGTCTGACTTGAAAACGCATCTTGATGTTACGTAAGGGCCCTGTTCATGTTGTACAGACATAGTAATTGCATTGTGTGTCTGTTAAGGGGCACAAAGGGACTGTAAATCTTGCCCTGTTAAGTGCCGTTTTAGCTCAGTGGAAGCTTGTACACGTAGCTGCAGCTACTTATTGTTGCCTGCACCAATTCAGGTCAGGGCTTTTTCAATCAAAAGCACTGACATATTTATAGTAATCAAAATTAACATAAAAATTGGCCAGAATTCTCCTTTTAAAATAATTATTAATAAGTGTGTAAATCACTGCCACACAGACTTGTACAGAGTGTTCAGCTTGTATATGCATGCTACATTGCTGAGGAGTTTTTTATTGTACTGTATGTCTTATGATGTCTACATTTTGTTTCTGAGGCTTTGCTACCCTAAAATGAATAAACATGTCACAAAATTAGCCTTTTTTTCAAGTTACCCATTTCCTCCTGCATTTATTGCATTTACTAAATAGTTTAAGAATGAATGTCTTTTTCTGTCCAATTCCTACATTTTTGACTTTCTCTAGCCTCAGTTGACGCTATATACCTTGTATCTGCAGCTTCAAACCAATAAATATAAGCATTGCCTGTCCTATAACTGTGCTGGTTCTCTACTTTTATTCTGATTTTGAATAATATAAATAGAATTTAAAGAATATAAATTTAAAGACATAAATGTGATGAATTTGCTAATAAAGTTTAGTAAAAAAAAATCCTATACAGAATCTTTTAGACATGTTAGTCGCTTGAAACTCAATGATCTTGACTTTTCTCGTTGTAACAACTTTTCTCGTCATAATTTGATAAATTGGTTTGCTGTTCATTCAATGGTATAAGAATTGTTACCCAATAATACAAAATGTATTAGCGAATAAATATATTTGAACAAGCAACACACAGCAACTGTACAAACTTAGTATGATGGGCATTCATTTATTTAAAGTCTGTTATATTTAAAACCAATTAAGTGATCAAACTGCTACATAACATATACACACAAAAAATGAATACTAGGGCAAAGAAAATAAAAAAGAAAACAAAACATGGCAAAAAAATAAATTGGCAACTTTTGCTTTATATTATGGCCTGGCTCAAGGGAGGCAACATGAATGAAGAAACAAAAACATTTAAAAAAAAATATATTTTTTACTTAATACATAAGTAAAAAATAAAGGAAACAAAGACTAAACAGAGTTGTTTAGAGATACTTTGAGACAGAGGGAGGGAGATGGAGAAAAGAGGAAGGATTTTGTAGATGGATCAGGGGCCACTGATTAGATCTAATCAGTGGCCCCTGATCCATCTAATTAGTGGCAGCTGCTAGTTGATTGAGAGCGTCCTGAATCAAAGAACGAAAGGGAATTTAGAAGGGATTTAAGTAATGGGTGAGGACTCCAGGGAGTACCGAAAAGCTCTCTTTAAATCGTTTTTATAATTACAGGATTAGATGGTAACATAATAGGTTTCTTTTTTTTATTTTTTGTATTATTGAACTGTAACCTTAACTGTATGCAATTAAGGATTAGAAAAAAAAGAAAAAGAAAAAAAGAAGAAAAGATAGAAAGAAAGAAAGAAAACCAGGTACACAATATGTATATTCACATACTGTATAAATATTCTTGTTAGACATGTCTATAAATTTGAATTAGCATTTCTTTTCCAACCTCTAGCATGTTTTCACCCGTAAATGAATGCAGTAGCAGTAAGGATTATAGAGTCCCAGCAGTAAGTTATATCTGCCTCCCACTGCTGGTTAGACGCAGATGATAATAGTGAAAACAGCTGTGTGTCGTTCTATCCCTTAGGCAGTGACTGGGTCAACAAAGAGTCACATGACAGATGACATTATGTTAAGTTGGTGCCGTTATATACTGCATAAGCTCATGTGTCCTATTGGTTTAGATTAGTATTTAAAGTATCTACTTATTTATCTACTAAAAATAGTTATGAAGTTCAATGTTGCACTGTTTTACTTTGTGACTGTTACTTTTACACGTATAATCCGGAATCCTGTGAATTAAGAAATTCTTTTGGCATTTTAATGTAAAAAATGTCAGGTGCAAAAAGTCATGAATATTGTCTTTATGTAGGCACATCCTGAATTAACAAACTTTTACTTGTCTGTAAAGTCACTCAAATGACAAGAACATTTATGTAACTGTTGTTTGTGTTTGTGGATAGTCAAATCACAGATAAACTAATCAGAGGCTGACTTGTAAAAACATGTGCATATAAATTTAACAAACCAATTCCACTCAATCCAAATCTTTTCATTTTAGCAGATAAAAAAAGGGTCAGTTTGAACTCAGTGACATGTCCTTACCAGAGCTGAAACCTCTATGACAGGACCAATGAGAGGGCTATTAACTAATAACGAGGCAGGCAATCCCATTTCCATGTCCAGGGAAATAATTGGCTCAGTTGACTTTTTCCTCATAAGATGTACTCCCAGTCCTCAACAGCATGTGACAACCGAGCCAATTTAAAATGTCTGGATTAGCAGTATTACCTCTTGAGCCTGCGTCGATTGTTTTTTTCTGTCCACTTGTGAGCAGCACAACAACAACAACAACTGTAAACTCAAACATTACAAGTTGAGATGGCTAATGTTGATCTTTTTAGACATTGATAAGACAGAGAAACATTACCATTCACACTTCTGTTCCTCTGACCAATGTAAGTCCAGTATTCACTGACCTTTTACTTCAGTTTTGCTCTCTCCTGAGGGAAAGTGCTATTCTATATTTACTAGCTAGCTGCTAACTTTGTCAGTCTGCTGTTTGGTGCTAGACAGGTAGCGTATAGGTCTAGTTTTTTTTTAGGCGTTTTCAATAAAAAAAACTTGCCTTCTATGTCTGGAAATGACGCCGATGAGAGCAGATCAAAGCGGTAAAGTTGTGGGCCAGAGAATTTTCAATTAATTTATAACGTTGCAGGCTAACTAGCAGATAGCTAGTGTGTAGCTGTTATTACTTTCTGATAAAGTATCCAATAAGATCATTTCAACCAACAGAGCAGCCTTGTCTTCAGAGAATATTTTAGCAGTTTCAATTCCACACTTAACATGTTTGTTCACTGTCGTAAAGGGCAAAGTATGACACAAGACATTGTTGGGAAGTCTTGAGTGTTGTCCTGGGGATTGTATTATGTAAGGCGCGAGGGGGTATTAAAAGTTAAGACATTGAGATTAGCTGAACACAGACTACCATTTGAAAAGAGATGATGTCTGGCTGCATAATTCTGAGCTGCCAAATCTTCTGGATCAGGGTCACACAGAGCCCTTTTGGATGTCAGGTTCATGGTCAGCTTATACAGATTCATCACTTTAGCAAAAAGTTTTAATCAAATGAGAGGATTAAAACTTCAGATGTGCATTTAAGTATTATTCACATGGGCACTTTCTTTGTTTTACAATCCAAAAATGAAAAGTTATAATTAATTTCAAAAATACAGAAGAAATAACCACAGCAAACAATACTTTAAAAAAGAGAGAGAAAGCATGGTAAAAAGTAGAATAAGCAAATAATTTAGCATTCATCCATGCAAAAGTCTTTCCAATCAACCTTTGTTCCTATATACAGAGTGTGGGTATGTTCTTTTTCACCCAATTCTGATCCTGCATGTGTTTTAAGAAGGCTTTGCCACGTGTCTACAAACTGTGTAATCATGTCACCAGTGGAGCGACCTAGACATGACCCCTAAAGCTACCAACAGCACCAAAATACACAACCATAAGCTTTCAGAACATACAATGGAGAGAGAGTTAGTGAATGAACGTTAGAATTTCTGAGCAGGCTTTCACATTAATCAGTCCACCCAAACAAGTTTGACCTCTCCCTGGAACCAGTTTTGTATCTAAAAGAAAAGTTGAGGTGGTTTCAATGTAAATAAGATAACATATGGTGAATTTGGATATGACGCAGACTGTAATTCAAGCCTAAATAAGATCACAGTAGTAAAACATGATGTCAAGTGCATTAAACATGCACTGTGCTTGTTTAGGAAAAGATTAGAAACCGTACAACCTCCCAATTCCCACTTTTCATTTTGTCTGTTATTATATGCAGGCCGAAGCACCACAGATAATGCGATTAAAGGTTTATTGGGGACAAAAGCTTCTTATGTCGTTGATGTCATTGTTGTCCAAAAAACCCACGACAGTGACAGTGTTCACTCCCACAAAAACCTCAACAAAGACAATTGAACAAATACAGCCCAGTGGAAAAACAAGTAGCTCTCTTTCCATCAGTGGTGATCCACAATCCACAATGGCGCATCACACACCACCACTGCCGTTGATGCTTCTTCTATGTACACTTTCTGTCAACTCATCATTCCAGCCCGCCCTGGTGTTAGAAATGGCCAAGATTCTTTTGGAAAACTACTGCTTTCCTGAGATCCTAGTTGGGATGGAGGAAGCTATCCAAAAAGCGATCAACAGTGGAGAAATCCTGCAGATTTCCGATAGGAAGACCCTGGCCTCGGTGCTCACAAACGGAGTACAAGCACTGAACGATCCTAGGTTGACTGTGTCATATGAGCCCAATTTCATCCCGGGGATGCCACAGATGCTGCCGTCTCTGCCCATAGAGAAACTGATCTGGCTGGTAAGAAACTCTGTCAAGCTTGATATCCTGGACAACAACATTGGATATTTGCGGATAGATCGGATCATCGGGGAGGAGACAGCTACAAAGCTTGGCTCCCTGTTGAGGGACAACATCTGGGACAAAGTTGCTCACACATCCTCAATGATCTTGGACCTGAGGTATAGCACAGCTGGAGAATTGTCTGGAGTTCCCTTTATAATCTCCTATTTCTCAGAACCTGAGCCTCTCATTCATCTTGACACTGTGTACGACAGGCCCTTAAATACAACTATGGAGCTGTGGACCATGCCCTCAATAATGGGGGAAAGGTATGGAAAGAAGAAAGACTTGATTATTTTGACCAGTAAGCGTACAGTGGGGGCTGCTGAGGCAGTGGCATATACATTAAAAAGCCTAAAGAGGGCCATTACAGTTGGGGAAAGGTCTGCTGGTGGGTCAGTAAAAATCCAAAAGATTAGGATCCCTCACTCGGATTTCTACATAACAGTTCCTGTGGCAAGATCAGTTAATCCAATCACAGGCCATAGCTGGGAAGTGAGTGGTGTTTCCCCAACAGTCAACGTCCTTGCCAAGGAAGCTGTTGCAAAAGCCAAGTCCCTTCTGGCTGTAAGGAGTGCCATTCCAAAGTGGTGCAAAGTATTGCTGATGTAATCAGGAGGTTCTATGTTTTCACTGACAGAGTTCCGGCTCTTCTTCAATATCTGCAATCAACAGATTTTTTCTCTGTCATATCTGAGGAGGACCTAGCAGTCAGACTTAACCAGGACCTCCAGTCTGTGTCTGAAGATCCACGACTGATAATCAAATACATGCAAGATAATGCTGCCATACTAGAGAAGGACCCTGAGCTTGAAAACATTCCAGATGATTTGGAATCATTGAAAAAACTTGTAGATACGATTAAAGTGGAAATTCTCCTAAACAATACTGGCTATCTCCGCATAGACAAATTTTTCAAGTCATATGCAGGGGCTAAATTAGAAGAGCTCATAGCTAAAAAGGTATGGGAGCCCCTAAAAGACACTAATAACCTGATTATTGATCTACGCTATAACACTGGTGGATCTTCTACCTCTCTAGCCCTCATACTGTCCTATCTGCAGGACACTTCCCAGAAGCATCATTTTTTCACAATAAATGACCAAATTCAGAACATAACAACCAAATATGACTCTCTGCCTCAAACTGCCGGCCCGACCTATGGCTCCAAACGTGGAGTTTACGTGTTGACAAGCTACGACACAGCAAGCACCGGCGAAGAGTTTGCTTACCTGATACAGTCACTTCATCGGGGCACAGTCATTGGGGAAATTACATCTGGTACCCTGATGCACTCAAAGTCGTTCCAAATAGAGGGAATGGCTATTGCCATCACTGTTCCTTTCATAAACTTTGTAGACAACAATGGGGAATGTTGGCTGGGAGGTGGCGTGGTCCCCGATGCTATTGCTCTAGCCGAGGAAGCTGTGGAGCATGTTTATGAGATTGCGGATTTTCACCAAGGGCTCAAATTCCTCATAGAGGGAACTGGGGAACTGTTAGAAAAACACTACACAGTTCATGAAGTTGCACAAATGGCCAGCAAGGTACTTTTTACCAAATGGGCTGAGGGACTATACCGGTCAGTGGTTGACTTTGAATCTTTGGCATCTCAGTTGACGGCAGACCTCCAAGAGACTTCAGGAGATCACCGCCTCCATGTCTTCCATTGCGATGTTGAGCCAAAGTCACTTCACGACGTCCCAAAAATCCCTACCGCTGAAGAAGTGGGATACATAATTGACGCTTTGTTTAAAATTGAGCTTCTGCTAGGCAATGTTGGGTATGTAAGGTTTAACATGATGGCAGATGTGGAGGTGGTAAAAGCCATTGGACCACAGCTGATAAAATTAGTGTGGAGCAAATTAGTAAACACAGATGCCCTTATAATTGACATGAGGTACAACACTGGTGGATATTCAACTGCAATTCCCCTATTTTCCACCTACTTCTTTGATGCTCAACCATTGCGGCATCTTTACACTGTCTTTGACCGCACCAAAACCACCCTTACAAAAGTCATGACATTGCCTCAAGTCAGAGGTCCAAGGTATGGGTCCTCCAAGGATGTCTACATCCTCACCAGTCAGATGACAGGGTCAGCAGCCGAAGTTTTCACCCACTCTATGAAGGACCTAAATAGAGCCACAATCATTGGAGAGCCAACGATCGGAGGATCTCTATCGAGTGGAACATATCAGATCAGGGACAGCGTCCTGTATGCTTCAATTCCTAACCAGCTTGTGTTAAGTGCAGTCACTGGGAAAGAGTGGAGCATTTCAGGGGTTGAGCCTCATGTTACTGCCTCGGCAAATGACGCTCTTACTGTCGCACAAAGACTCGTAGCAGCAAGGCACTTGATGAGAGCACAAGGAAAATAGTATTCTAGCTTCCTTTTAAAACTGTTAGTTAATTTTTTTTGGTTTAGCTACCACTTCAATATCTAAGTCCACTTTTTATGTATGGAAATTGTGTGACATTTACAGAATCCCAGACCAGACTCTGCTATGACATTTTACCTTTGAGGTGTTTTAGCTGATGCTTCTATCCAGAAAGGTTTGTACTGAGTGAGTATGGATTCAATGTAATAATAAGAATTATGCATTTTATTTAAATAGCACTTTTTGCAACACTCAGACAATTTACAGAATAAAAAAAGAAAAGAATTTTACACACTAAAAATCCACACACATTTAAAATAAACATTAAAAGTCCTTTAAAAGGTGAATTTTGATTTGAACCTGGAATGATCGGTGCAGTCACAAATGTGTTTGGGGAGAGAGTTCCAGAGGGAGGGGGCTGTTATGGAGAAGGCTCCGTCACCCTAGGTCAGGCGCTTGGTCCTTGGTGGAATGTATATCGGGAAGGTATTAGCTGTGGATAGGATAAAACCTCAAAATCTACTTACCTACGCTGGCATTAAAAACAGTAAAGATTATGTACTGTGATGTCTGATAACCCATTGAAATTGCAATAGCCTCAATACAGTGTGAACAGTGAAAAAGATCTGTGAATAAAAAGCCTTCCTATTAATATACTACACCAAACATCAGTGTTTATTGAAGTAAATTACATTGCACTTACTTATTATTATTCATTATTATTATTTTCTTCCCACCTGCTTATTTTCATTTGTATCATGTGAAATTGCTCTTTTAAATGTCTTTAAATGCGTTATGGGGTCAATATTCTGTTGACCCATATTATTAATGCAATAAAATGATTTGGTCATTATGTAAATGTGCGTTGATGTACGTCATTATGTTGGATAATTTCTTATTCTTTGCTACATGTCTTGATTGTTTGCTTAATTTCTTTGCATTGTAGTTTTTAAGTATGCTGTAACAATGTTTCAGCTTTCCTGTTTCTTTGCTACAAAACTGACAGTAGAGGGAGTAATTGTCACACAAACCTAAAATGAATCTTGGTGTTCACTTCAACACCACTGCAAGTGAGACAACCACCACCAGATGCTATTAAATGTGAACCATTTGAGACAATAAAAGAATTCTGTGGTTATCCGTGGACTTATTTTAATTATATAATTCAATTTACTTCCAGACATTATTAATTAATGGGCAAAACTGTAAGTTTTGTGTTGAATTATATGGCAATCATGAGTTTTCACATGCATTTAAAAAAACATTCTTGTGTTTTCATGTAAAACAAAATAGCACAAAAGTCCCACATCAATGACTTATACTTATAGATACTGACACCAAGGGGCTTAATAAGTGAACCAACCAACCAAGGAACAAAGCTTGACTTATTTGACCCGGTAGCTTTAAATAGGTGTTCAAACTTACTTGTGTAAATGTGAGACTGTTACTTTTAGCAACACCTCCTTGTTACTACACATTCATGTCTAGGTTATTATTGTCTTACAGAAGCACTTAGGATAATGCGATTTGAGGTTTATAATGGGGCAAATCCTCTTATGTGTGTGTTAACAGAAACCTTGCAGCCAAAACAGTGCCATTTGACAAAGAACCTCCTTGGCTCAACAACCTCCACTTCCCATCTACTCACTTTTTGTTTGACTCAACTGACAAAAATGGCAAAGGCAATCTTCCTGATAGCACCTCTGCTAGTTTTGGGGAATGTTTTCTTTATCCATGCCTCGTTTGCTCCTGAACTCATCGTAGATATGGCAAAAATTGTCATGGACAATTACTGCTCACCGGAGAAGCTGGTGGGAATGAAGGAGGCAATTGAAGCAGCCAGCAGCAACACAGAGATTCTCAACATCCCAGACGCTGAAACATTGGCTAAAATCCTCAGTGCTGGATTCCAGACCACAGTCAGTGACCAACGCTTGACGGTCTCCTATGAGCCAAACTACGTCCCTGTGGTTCCCCCAAAGATGCCACCCTTGCCCCCTGATCAGCTCATTTCCATCCTCCAGACCTCGATCAAGCTCGACATCCTTGAGGGCAACATTGGCTACCTGAGGATCGATCACATCCTTGGGGAGGAGGTTGCTGACAAGGTTGGACATGTGCTCCTAGACCTGGTCTGGAATAAAATCCTGCCAACCTCAGGACTCATCTTTGACTTGCGCTACACCAGCAGCGGGGACATCACAGGAGTTTCCTACATCGTGTCTTACTTCACCGCAGCCGAGCCTACGATTCACATTGACAGCATCTACGACCGTCCCTCAAACACTACCACTAAGGTGCTTTCTATGTCCACACTTCTGGGGGAAAGATATTACATTACCAAACCCCTCATTATCCTCACCAGCAAAAACACCAAGGGCATTGCAGAGGATGTTGCTTACTGCCTCCAGAACCTAAAGAGAGCCACCATTGTGGGTGAGAAGACCGCCGGGGGCTCTATGAAGGTCGATAAAATCAGAGTGGCCAACAGTGACTTCTACATTTCGGTGCCAACCGCAAAGTCCGTGAACCCCATCACCCACTCCACCTGGGAGGTTACAGGCGTGACCCCTGATGTGGAGGTAAACGCTGAGGATGCCCTCGCTACCGCCATCAAGATCGTCAACCTCCGTGCCCAAGTTCATGCCATCATTGAGGGATCAGCGACCCTGATTGCAGACAACTACGCTTTTGAAGATATTGGTGCTAATGTTGCAGAAAAGTTGAAAGGGCTCCTGGCAAACGGCGAGTACAGCACGGTTGTCTCCAAAGAGAGTCTGGAGGTTAAGTTGTCCGCTGACCTGAAGACCCTGTCTGGGGACAAGAGCTTGAAGACCACCCACAACACCCCAGCACTGCCACCCATGGTGAGACCTTTTATACATAAGATTTCTGTTTGTGAAAGTATCTTTAATTTTCAATCATTTGTCAAAAAGCTTTTTCGCTTTGAATCAATCAATCACGTTTTTTTTGCACAGCACTTAAAAAATCACAGTCGATAAATGTGCTGTATAATAAAATACATAAAATACAATACAAAAAAAAGACAAACAAGAGAAATTAAACATGAGAACAAAAATATAAGGGTGTAGCAGCTCAGAGATGTAGGGTGGAGCAAGACAATTGAGGGATTTAAAAGCAAATAAAAGAATTTCAAAGTGGATCCTAAACTGTAATGGTAGCCAGGGGGAGCAAAAATGGGGGAAATGTGCTTGTGTTTACGTGTGCCAGTTAAAAGACACGCGGTGGCGTTTTGTACCATCTGGAGCCCTAACATAACCCCACATACAGTCAAATTAAAACAGAGGATTTTATTGCACTGAATAAACATTATTGGTGTATGAAATATATGATATCAATATTATACATTTGGAAACATTTGTAATATGCTGCAATTTAAGTATATTTTATACATGAAAAAGTGACTTGTTCTTATTTATTTTTAGGGATACATATTTTCCATGTTTTTATTGCAAATTCTTGTTGTTCATCTACCACAGGATTATTCTCCAGAGATGTACATTGAGCTGATCAAAGTCTCCTTCCACACTGACATATTTGAGAACAACATCGGTTACCTGCGCTTTGACATGTTCGGAGATTTTGAGGAGGTCAAAGCCATTGCCCAGATTATTGTTGAGCACGTCTGGAACAAAGTTGTCAACACCGACGCTATGATTGTTGACCTCAGGTGGGTAATCCTGTTGAGGAAGCAAGTCAGAGCTTCTACTCAAAATGCAGTGTGTCCATTTCAGTAAACAAATCATCCGCTAAAGCTGCTAATGCTCATTAGTCCGTGACTAAATATAGTGGACTTAGTTCGCAAACATGTTTTTTGAGGATTTATTTATTTATCTACTGATGAACCAATTTAAACTTACTTAAAAACATCTTGACAAACCATGCATGTTTCATCAATGCGTGCATTACTGAAAAGTTCACAAAGTACAATTTCTAAAATTGTTCTTCAACTGTTTTTGCAGAAACAACCTCGGTGGCCCTACAACAGCCATTGCAGGCTTCTGCTCGTATTTCTTTGATGCCGACAAGCAGATTGTGCTCGACAAGCTGTACAACAGACCGTCCGGAACCATCACAGAGCTGCGCACCCTGCCTGAACTCACTGGTAATTTGAACAAGAATATTATTCAAGTCATAACATTTTACTCATAGGTACCTGTTAGCAACCGACTTAGCATGTAGAGGGTAGAAGTTTCCTTGATTTTGATGAGGACCAAAAACAAAGCTAAAAAGAATGTTTTATTGGCCTTAAATTCCCCAGGTGGCCAGACACACAACTTCAAATGAATGCTAGCATTGCTCCGTATTTGCCCGATATGTAAAATTAGCAACTGTTTGTGAACAAGTTGGCATACAATTTTAAAAGGTGATCAATGTTGTGTTTACGATGTTTTCAATGCACCCAAATGGCCAAAAATCAGTTACATGCAAGTTCAGTAATACAAGAACATAGAAGCATGTGCTTTTTAAGATGAACTGTCCAATTCGCCCAATAAGCCATAAAGCTGTCTGGATGTAATACCTAATTCTTGTTTATATAAGTGATGGGTATTTAATGTTGTCCTAGTTTGCCAATTCACTATTCAAAGCAGCTTTGTTAACAAGAAAGCTTTATTTTCCAATGCTAATCTGTTTTTTTGCATTCTTTTGAAAAGGAGGTCTAATTGCTACACCCTTCAACTTTTTTCTTACATAAGTCACTTTCATAATCGTACCATGACTCCTTGTTACTTCATTCCTTGAACATTGAACATTGGCCCTTTCCCTATTCATCCATTCTCTACTCCTTCCACCTCACAGTTTAACCCTGTTCTGCCTCCATCTTATCCCTTCCTAAGGCACAAGGTACGGCTCCAAGAAGAGCTTGATCATCCTGACCAGCGGAGCAACTGCCGGCGCCGCAGAGGAGTTGTTTACATAATGAAGAAGCTTGGCCGTGCTATGATCATCGGAGAGACGACCGCCGGGGCCTCCCACCACCAGAGACTTCCGTGTTGGTGAGACCGACATTTTCCTCAGCATCCCACCATTCACTCCGATACCACTGCTGGGCCAGCCTGGGAGGGAGCTGGCATCGCACCTCACATACCCGTCCCAGCTGACGCCGCCCTCGAGACAGCCAGGGCATCTTCAACAAGCACTTTGCAGGCCAGAAAACGACATCCTGAACAAAGCCAGGGGGGTCAACATGTCACTTTTGCTTTGGCAGCCAAATAGTTTCAAGATTTAGAATTAAGACTTGTTTAAAAAATGAAGCTTAAGTACTAGTAAGAAGCTTGAGTACATATTGTAATCTCGTATTCATTATCTCAAAACCTTTCTAGCCTGTTTGTAATGTTCAACAGTAGGATTACTCTAGCTGCTGAAGGTTTTGAGAATGAGTTGATTATTTTATGGCATGGGTATGAATTCTTTTTGTGTCAAAGATCAGTTTTAACATCAAAACAACTTTACTTCAAATAACATTTTGAAGTAAAAGTAAACACACACATAAATGTTTTCAAACTATTTTGCTATTATTGTTTTTTGGTTTTGGAATTGGCACCTCTGTATAGTAATCCACGTTGTTGCGCTGCTCAGAAACCCATCATGCAATGCCCTCATTGTGTATGAAAATTACCTTGTGTCCATTATGCTATGTGGGCCTGTTTCGGTTGTTTCAATTCCGTGGTGAGACACAATAAAAAGAAAACTGAAATCCAAAAGAAAGTTGGTTGGTCATGTTTTCATCAACAGAGGCAACAGAAATATTTGTTTTTACAAGATTGAAAGTTAACCTTAACACAAGCATAATCTAGTTAAAGGAGAATTCCGGCCATGTTTACTTTAATCTTGATCTCTAAAAATATGCATGTACTTTTGATTGAAAAAAACCCTGACCTGAATCAGTCCAGGCAACCCGGAGTATCTGTAGCTACGTGTACAAGCTTCCACTCACCTAAACAGCAGTTTTCTGGGCAAGTTTTAGAGTGCCTTTGTACTCTTAACAGAAACAAATTGCAATTAAAATGTCTGTGCAACATGAACAGGGCCCTTATGTGACACAAAAATGCATTTTCAACTTAGACATTGTTTAAATTCACAAACCCTGTCTCTATCCTGCCGGTAGCTAGCTCACCTTGTTAGCTGCCAGACTTTGGTAGTAATCACCACGCAGCAGTTCCATGTATATTTGTAGCTCATTCCTTTGAGTGTGATCGATTGGTAGTGGTGAACAGGAGGCTTGACAATGTTGATTTATGTGGTAGTTCCCTTAGCCGCGCTAGCAGGCCCGACCGGCATCCTTGCTTTGATTTTCCCCACTTTCGTCGCCTTCCACTTCCGAAAACAATCCAGTGAGCACCCAGTGGTCTGGATGTGTTTCCATGGAAACAGGCCAAATCAATCTGCTGCAGTTTCCAGCCACAACCACAGTTGTTTCTGTCTACCCTGTACCAGGACTGGTTCCATGGCTGCCATCACTACAGCGACATTACCTTCAGCCACTTACATGTATGGACTTCAGCAAACATGAAGTCCATACATGTAAGAAGTTGACATGTTTGACCATGGACAACTGACTGATTTAACAGACTGTCACAAGAGACAATTTGCAGACTTGCATATAGATCATTAAAACTGATGGTCTGTTGAAGTATAGAATGAGAAAAGACTGCTTGTGGACAGTTTATACAGCTGTACAACAGGTATGAACTGTGACCTTTGACCTCTGTTCAAGTATTACCTACAGAAGAGGATTTTCTAGGTCCAGTGCATAAGACACTGTTTGAGAAGACAATGTTGGTAATGTTGGGAAACTAGTATTTGTCGGGGAGAATGTGACAGGTTAAAAGGAAAAACTCATAGCCTGTTGTACTGAAAAGCATTAGTAAGCTCATAGAATGTGAGGATCCCAAAACATAAAGGGTAAAAAGATCATGCATTCAGTACTAGTTCATGGAGATTGATAAAATTCATAGAATTGTGTTAAAAAGTTAAAATCAGTCAAGCGTACAAAGGGTAAAAATTATAAGAGGAATGTGTAAAAGTTATATTGATTACTTATTTGTGCTGCCTAATTTAAGGGTAAAAAAGTGTTACTCTGTGATCTACTAAATGCTCTTAATCTATGAGCCTGAGATCGATTGCTCTGGTCTCCACCAAGTTCCAGGGAAGTCGTGGTCTTTTCTAATTATACTAAAGGTCTTAGTGAGGAAACAAGACCGAATTCACTCTCGTGATTTTTTTT
>NW_022603188.1:0-45112 GCF_008692095.1 Etheostoma spectabile
CTGTACTTGCAATAGCGTTTCTCATGCACATTCATGTCTCTTAAATACAAAGAACGCTAAGTTCTTATTCCCAATATCATGTCTCAGACATTAGTTCCAAATGAAAAAGTTGCTGTCAGAAGTTGGGATTTGAACCCACGCCTCCAGCAGAGACTGCACCTTAACGCAGCGCCTTGGACCGCTCAGCCATCCTGACTGATCATCTACCAGCCAATAGAACCTGTCTCAAAAATTATAATATAGCAAATAAACATGTCATGCTCTAGGAGGTTGGCAGGTGGGCAGCTTTAGAAGCCTGAGAGCTCAGTTGGTAGAGCATCAGACTTTTAATCTGAGGGTCCAGGGTTCAAGTCCCGTTCAGGTGCAGGAGTTGCTTCCAATCACTTGGTTCCATGCCAATTCTTTAAAAAGATGTGGGGTTTTCAAGCAGGTTTGTATCATAACAATGTTGTGGTAAGTCTAAATGAACAATAGGCAACCTGCATCCATCTTGCTAGCACACAATCTCTGTACTCATCTCCCTGCTTGGATAGAAGGTCATCTGGTGCATTTTTCCTGTCACGAGGGCTAAGTGTTGTGGTCTGCTGCATTCCCCACCTATGTCGTGTCTTTCTTTCTTCTGTGTGTCTTGTCTGTCTTGCCGTGAGGCGTCCAGGGGATCTAGAGGCGTGGCTTTCCATCTACGTTCCGTCATCCCACAGCTGTCCTCATCACTCATCACCCACTGCAATACATAAACCCGGGGGGTGTGTTTTTGGCCCAGGTCAATAACAGGGAGTATACCGGCTTTAAGTCCATTTAGTTTTCTGATTGGTTAAGATTTCTGTGGGGACCCCTATCCGGGAAAAATGTTGAAGTAAACTATTGCCACTTGTCTTTAGCATTGGTGTTTCTGAGGGTGAAAGCCTCTGGTGACGTGTTGCTTAAGACAGGTTTGTCTTCATAGTTCAAATTTTTTTTCCAGTTCTTCTGGTCACACTTGGCACTATTTCATGTCTTTTGTCTGTAGTTCTCTACTCTGTCAGGGCTTATCCCTCTCCCCTACCTCTTTTTTTGTCTCTTGTTATGTCTTGGCGGCAGCTGTTCCTAGAAGTATTATGCTTTTGGGTCGTCCGTCCATCTCTACATATGTACGCACTTCCCATTCTTGTGAATGTGATAACACAGGACCCCCGGAGGGACTTTCTTTAAATTTGGCAAAAAATTTACATGAACTCGCAGATCAATTGATGAGATTTTGGAGGTTTAAATGTTCAATGTTAAATTTGGCATACATAACCACTTGGAGTTGCGGATGAACTGATTTCGATTTTGGAGGTCAAAGGTCAAGGTTACTTTTCGTTACGTCTCCAGAACTGTATATGTATTTCTCCTGAACTGGTGAAAATTGAGAAATGTGAAGCCCCAGTGGGTTAATGGATAAGGCACTGGCCTCCTAAGCAGGGATTGGGGTTCAAGTCCCATCTGGGGTGATTTTCAGCAGAGTGGCGCAGCGGAAGCGTTCTGGGCCCATAACCCAGAGGTCGATGGATCAAAACCATCCATTGCTGGTGACACAATGGTAGACACTTTGAAAGGGTGATGCATCAAGAGATTATGACTATACTGTTCTCCCTATGTGTTATTCACTTCCAGTACTTTGACACAGTTTAACAGCAAGCCAAACTCAAATTCACGAGCCAGGACAACGAGTGTCTTGCTCCTGTTTTTATCTTCAGGAAGGTGAATTGACGAGTAAAAACTAAACGGAAAGAAAAGACGGAAGCTTAGTCTCTTCTACGCAAATATCCATAGTTACCCCAGCATCCCCAGCCTTTAGCAGATGATGGTATTCTGCAAACTTGGGTCAGAAAGGGTATTAGGTCAGTTGGCGACCTTTATACCAATAATGTATTTGCCAGCTTCGATCAACTATCTGAATTATTTGACTTGCATAGGCACAATCTTTCAAATATTTGCAGATCAGACATTGGATTATGAGCCAAACAGTAGAAATATTTCCAAATAAACCAGAGGAAAACTCTGCTTGAATCATGTTTTGGATCCCGAACGTACTACTACAAAAGGACTTATCATCTGTTTATAAAATTGTTATTGACTATTCACCAGCTTATGACAAGCACTCAAAAATCTAAATGGGAGTTGGACTTAAAGTGCAACTATGATGACAAAAGCTGGAACAGATTACTAAATTCTTCTCAAACCATATTAACATCAACAAAACATAGACAAACAATTTAATATTCTTCACCGCATATATTATACCCCTATAGGCTGAATAAGCTGAATGCTAGTATCTCTGACAAATGCCAGAGGGGTAGGATGTCTGTAGGGGATCTTCTTCATATGCTTTGGAATTGTGGCATTTGCAAATACTGGAATAATGTTATCAGGCAACTTCATCAGTTTGTGGGATACCTTTAGAACCTGACCCTAGGATAGGATACTTGGAGATGTTATGTCTTGAAATTAAATTCCTGTAAGAAATACTTTATTTTAATAGCATCATCTGCAGCAAAAAAAGTGTATACTTAAAAATTGGAAATCTATGGAGCCTCCAAACCAAAAACACTGGATCAACGAACTGTTGTCGTACTGCACGCCTGAAAAGATTCTCATTCAATACGGGGGACATTGGCTGAGTACGACAGATATGGACTCCCTTCCTGGACATTCTTACCAGCCTAGACCTGAGAGACTGATCTGGAATGATCTATACTGTCTTGTTTAATTCCTCTATATTTCTGTTGTATCCTTCACTCCTTATCTGACCCTTTAAGAATATGGATAGTGCTAAATATAATGTTATTAAGTGTGTTGCTACGCATAGAGAGAGTGGGTGGGGTGGGTATTCTCTTTTTTTTTTTTTGGGTGGGGGGAGGGAGTAAGGGAAAAAAAGTAAAGAAAAAAGAAGAATATTGTATCCTGATGTAGATTCTGTATGGACACACATTCTGAATAAATATATATATACAAAAAAAAACACGAGTAGGCACTCTAGACTCTAGTTTTCTGACCACGCTGGGAATCTGTAGCAGGCAAAGTTAAATATTTGAGAATGTATGTCTACAAAATTGGACTCAGGTCAAATGGTAACTGAACTGATCGTTTGATCCAGGTGTCTCTGTCAGGAGCTTGAAACCTTAAAGACACAGCCTTGCTAAGTAGAGCTGGGTAAGTATCCTGTAGGACCAAGATGACAATACAGTTTGGAAGTTCTTGAACATTTTTTTTACTTTGTTATTTCTGATTTGTTGCATGTTCTCTTTACATTTCAGTAGTGAACTATGACTTTGTCCGAAGAGTTGGCCAGAAATACTTTGTGTCCTACAAGAAGAGAGACTCTTTCTCCAGGGCCGTCAAGTTCTGCTCCCAACGAGGCGAGCTGGCTTTGCCCCAGAACGAGGAGAACAACATGCCTACTCAAGGGTGGGGATGATAACAAAAACAGCCTGGATCAACGTCAACACTAACAAAGCTGAGGGGGATTTTGAGGCTGATATGAAAAACCGACCTCTGACCTTTACGAAATGGGGAGAAGGGCAGCCAGACAAATCCATCCAGGATACAGGCTGCACCACGCTGTCAGAAAACGCCCTCTGGAGAGTGACACATGATTGTTCTCTGAATGCTTACATCATTTGTCAGAGTAGAAAGTTGTGTGCCTGGCAGTCATGTTTTAAAGTTGCTTTAAACAAATGTACAGTCTCATACTCTCATCCTGTGAATCAAAAATAATGACTTTATCTTATTCTCATTTTGATGAGATAACATGGAAACTTCAAGGTCCGGGTTTAGGAAAACTCAATGTATAGTTTCCAAAAACTCCTTGTGATATGTATCTTAATCCCTAAAAAAAAAAACATCTTGATTGCATCAGCAATGTGGCATTATTACTCTTGTGCAAACATTCCTCTACTAAAAAGAATTTTAGCAAATTATTACACTAATATTTTCATGGCTGTGTAAGAACTTTTCAAATGGGGTGTGTTAAATACCAAGTCTCTTGCTGTTCCTTGACTAGTTGGTGACCCTAGATAGAGGCAGATGAAGTGTTTATGACCCATCAATGATGACAAAAGGATACATCCGCTGTCGGGGGTCTGATTTAAAGGAAATGGTACTCTTTAAAAGTGTTGGGTTTCCAGTGTTAAACTAATGAGGAAGAATTTGACAAATCTAAAAACAAAAAACAAGTCCCTGAACTTAGTCTTTCAAATCACACCTGAATCTGTCAAGTCCTGACCATTCCCTGACCGGGAATTGAACCCGGCCACGGCGGAGAGTGCCGAATCCTAGCCACTAGACCATCAGGGAGTCACATCTATTAAATTATCTTTGTAGATGTGAGTTTCCTTTCACTTACTGGAATGACTCATATTGTTTTAGGTGAGGAATGGCGCCTGGCTAGAGCTTCAGAAGGCAGGACATGACAGATACACATCTGTCACATAGTCAGTTTGTAGTCTTAAAACAGAACCGAGAAGACGCCGTAAGACAAAGCTGAATGACCAATGTTAACCTGTGTTACACTTTGAAACTAAATAAACAGACACATAGTTAACAGAGATCTGAGTGTTGCGTGGTTATGTAAATAGGTAAGTTTGTGAAGTATGGTAGGGTTTTACACAGAATGAAAGACTGATGAATGCAGCAGTGACATGTAAATCACCGTAGTTTTAGATGTTAAAATGTGCTCACAAGAAAGCTACGGGGTTACTGTGGGGAAAATGGAGAATGGCTAGGTTAACTGAAGATTTTAAACATTGTGAAAATTAACAAAACATATGAACACGTTAAACATATATGGGCATATAACATATACCTGCAGTCTCAGTCTTTGGATGGTATTGGTAGCGTATCGCTACACTGTAAAAAAAATCTGTAATTTTACGGATTTTTCCTGTTAAATTTACAGTTTTTTTTCTGTATTTTTAAATACAGAAAAAAAACAATAAATTACAATAATAAACTGTGAATTTAATGTCTAATGTAAAATACGTAAAAAAGCTGTAACTGTGAATAAACAGCATTATCATTATTTTACAGAAAATGTATGTTTTTTCACAAAATTACTTTAAAAATACATTCTAAATTCATTGTATTTTCACAAATATTTTTTTTATTATAAGATAAAACTGTTAAATTTAAGTTTAATACTGTAAAAACACTGCTAAAAGTTGATAGAATTAGTGGTAATTAACAGCAACAAAAAGTATTTTTCTGTCATGTTACATAGAATACTTGTGAATTGACGAATACCTCGTAAAATTATGGAAAAAATTCATTATTTTGAAAACAAATACCTTGGAAAATTGTTTTTTTAGTCAGAGTAAAAATGTCTATAAGCAGTATTAAACTGTAAAAATACAGTTTTTGTCATTTAAAACAGCCACAACACTGTAATTCACAACACAAAAGAAAATGTATTGTTTTCACATAAGTTTGTAAAAAACACTATCAGAGTGTATCATTTATTCACAAATATTTGAGTTATTTAAAGCTAAATCTAAGTATTAAGATTTGATACGGTAAAAACATGACTAAAAGTAGGTGCAATAAGTGACAATGGACAGTAAAAGATATTCGTCAGTAATATTATATGGATTTGCTTGTTAATTTACTTAAATTTCCACATTGACATTTTATATTACAGTGTAGTAGTATATACTATTAATTAAGTTAGAATAGAGCCCAGAAACCCCTTTTGATTTATACTATTTGTTAAAGGAGACCTTAATATCTATGATGTTACAATGCCAGATGTTCATGTTAAACATGGCCAAAGTGTCAAATAATGAGCTAAACATGTTTAAAAGAAATCCCTGTGAGACAAAAAATCAGATTACCCAGTGTTCAGAATGGTTTCAGCAGTTTTCTTTAGTCTGGGCTCTGTGTGACGACACACTGAGCCAGTTTCCTATATCTGGCTCCTGGCTGAGCACGCAGGTCACACCCCCCAAACACAGGAACAGCGCTGCCCCATCGTCCCAGTCCATCCAGAAAGCACAGGACGACAGAACTGAGTTGGAGCGCGTTCAGTGTGTCACAGAAAAGTGCTATTACGGTTATGAAGAAAAGGTTGGGAGGAACGGCCTCCCTGATCTGAATCAGAGTGGTTGTTTGGTGTTGGACTTCTGTGCTAGTCATGGATTGTCCATAACAAACACCATGTTCAAACATAGGGTGCTCATAAGTGTACGTGGTACCAGAGCACCCTAGGCCAAAGGTCAATGATCGATTTTATAATCGTTTCATCTGATCTGAGGCCGTATGTTTTGGACACTCGGGTGAAGAGAGGGGCAGAGCTGTCAACTGATCACCATCTGGTGGTGAGTTGGGTCAGGGGGTGGGGGAGGACTCTGGACAGACCTGGTAAGCCCGACGGACTTTCAACTCACACCTCCGGCGGAGCTTTTCGTGCATCCCTGTGGAGGCTGGGGGCATTGAACCTGAGTGGACAATGTTCAAAGTTTCCATTGCTGAAGCTGCGGCGGGGAGCTGTGGTCTTAGGGTCTTAGGTGCTTCAAGGGGCGGTAACCCACGAACACCCTGGTGGACACCGGTGGTCAGGGAAGCCGTCCGACTGAAGAAGGAGTCCTTCCGGGATATGTTATCCCAGAGGACTCCGGACGCAGTTGCAAGGTACCGACGGGCCCGAAGGGCTGCAGCCTCTGCCGTGGCAGAGGCAAAGCAGGCGGGTGTTGGGAGAAGTTCGGAGAAGACATGGAGAAGGACTTTCGGTCGGCACCAAGGTGCTTCTGGAAAACCGTTCACCACCTCAGGAGGGGGAAGCGGGGACTCATCCAAGCTGTATACAGTAAGGATGGGACGTTGTTGACCTCAACTGGGGAGGTGATAGAGCGGTGGAAGGAGCACTTGAGGAACTCCTAAATCCAGCTGACACGTCCTCTGTGGTGGATGCAGAGCTGGAGGATGATGGGGGATTATCGTCAATTTCCCTGGTGGAGGTCGCTGAGGTAGTCAAACACTCCACAGCGGCAAAGCCCCAGGGATTGATGAGATCCGTCCAGAAATGCTGAAGGCTCTGGGTGGAGGGGCTGTCTTGGTTGACACGCCTCTTCAACATTGCGTGGAAGTCTGGGACAGTGCCGAGGAGTGGCAGACTGGGGTGGTGGTTCCCCTCTTCAAAAAGGGGGACCAGAGGGTGTGTGCCAATTACAGGGTATCACACTTCTCAGCTCCCTGGTAAAGTCTACTCCAAGGTGCTGGAAAGGAGGGTTCGGCCGATAGTCGAACCTCTGATTGAGAGGAACAATGCGGATTCCGTCCTGGTCGTGAACAACGGACAGATCTTTACTCTCGCAAGGATCCTGGAGGGAGCCTGGAGTATGCCCAACCAGTCTACATGTGTTTTGTGGATCTGGAGAAGGCGTATGACCGGGTCCCCGGGAGAAACTGGGGAGGTGCTGCGGGAGTATGGAGTGAGGGGGTTCTTAGGGCCATCCAATCTCTGTATGACCAAAGCGAGAGCTGTGTCCGGGTTCTCGGCAGTAAGTCGGACTCGTTCCAGGTGAGGGTTGGCCTCCGCCAGGGCTGCGCTTTGTCACCAATCCTGTTTATAATATTATGGACAGGATATCGAGGCGTAGTCGGGGCGGGGAGGGGTTGCAGTTCGGTGGGCTTAGGATCTCATCGCTGCTTTTTGCAGATGATGTGGTCCTGATGGCGTCATCGGTCTGTGACATTCAGCACTCTCTGGATCGGTTCGCAGCCGAGTGTGAAGCGGCTGGGATGAGGATCAGCACCTCTAAATCTGAGGCCATGGTTCTCAGCAGGAAAACGATGGAGTGCTTTCTTCGGGTAGGGAGTGAGTCCTTACCCCAAGTGAAGGAGTTTAAGTACCTTGGGGTCTTGTTTGCGAGTGAGGGGACTATGGAGCGTGAGATTGGTCGGAGAATCGGAGCAGCTGGTGCGGTATTGCATTCTGTTTATCGCACCGTTGTGACGAAAAGAGAGCTGAGCCAGAAGGCAAAGCTCTCGATCTACCGGGCAATTTTCGTTCCTACCCTCACCTATGGTCATGAAGGCTGGGTCATGACCGAAAGAACAAGATCCAGGGTACAAGCGGCCGAAATGGGTTTCCTCACGAGGGTGGCTGGCGTCTCCCTTAGAGATAGGGTGAGAAGCTCAGTCATCCGAGAGGAGCTCGGAGTAGAGCCGCTGCTCCTTCGCGTCGAAAGGAGCCAGTTGAGGTGGTTCGGGCATCTGGTAAGGATGCCTCCTGGGCGCCTCCCTAGGGAGGTGTTCCAGACACGTCCAGCTGGGAGGAGGCCCCGGGGAAGACCTAGGACTAGGTGGAGAGATTATATCTCCAACCTGGCTGGGAACGCCTCGGGATCCCCCAGTCGGAGCTGGTTGATGTGCTCGGGAAAGGGAAGTTTGGGGCCCCCTACTGGAGCTGCTGCCCCCGCGACCCGACACCGGATAAGCGGTCGAAGATGGATGGATGGATGGAAGAAAAGGTATACCTATTTTCTGGTTTTCACTCTGAAGTCCTCTGGCTGCTCTACTCAATGCTGTGATTTATGAAGTTTCTGATGGACAGATAGCTTTACTTGTTGTAAATGCTAGCGGTTGCTAACAACAGGTTGCAGCAGCAGTTGTATACGCTGCCTTTGAACCAGCCGTCCAAAGCATCTGTACTAATGTTAAAGTTGGAGTTTACATCTAAAACTAGCTAGCGGAAGCTATTATATAGGGATCACAAGACTACAAAATTGGACTTTAATGCAGCAGCATACAGAACCCTTTTTAAGTCAAACATTTCAGCTTAAACATTTCCACCCCATATAAAAAAGTACAACTAAAATCCTTCATAAAACAAAACATCTAATTTTATTTACATTATTGATAGCATTTTCAGATATTTATTTTCAAACCCAACTGGGTCAACATAAAGCTATGAATGTTGCCATTTTGCTTTGATAGGACTGTATGAGCTATGAAAGGCTAATAAAAAATACCATACAGTGAACTACCATGTACAATTATAAGACTTCCTCACGTTCTTGATTCAATTTTATATTTTATGACTTTCTAAAGCCAGCTTTTATATCTGTGTGCACTGGATTTACATAAAGTTGGTTACGTCCACAATTAAGTTGGTAAACAAAATCAATGAAAATCAATGGGGAAAAAACAGGAATGTGATACAAACAAAACCCAAGCAGGAAATGTTAAATAGTTTGTACCATTCATAGCACACTGTACAATATGTGTAACATTTAGGGCAGTCTTAATAAATCAATTGATATGCCAGTTTACAACATGCATGCCCAAAGTAAGTTTTTTTTTACTCTTCTAACTTTATACTACAAAACCTCTGAATGACATTAAGTAACCACTAAGCTTTTTAAGGTAACTAAATTAGAAAGCAAAATTAACGGCAAACAAAATCTCAGTATATCTATCCAAGGTCTGTGACACATAAAAACCTAAAGGTTGAGTATGAATGACATGTGGGGATCCTGAAGGCACTTGCTTCTCATTGACCACTGCCCGCAGAGCCACTTCCTCTGGTACGTCTCAACATCCTGAAAAGGGAATACATATTCAGGTGTGTGTTCATATATTGTACAAAATATCATATGATTTCAGAGACGAGTGGGCAGACTGGTTTGAGATGGTAGAAAGGCAACATTAACTCAAATAACCACTCATTACAACCAAGGTTAGGGCTGCTCGATTATGGCAAAAATCATAATCATAATTACTTTGATCAATATTGAAATCACGATTTATTAAGACAATTACTTATTGACTTTGGAAACATCGTCCATTTATTTAACCTTTTTTTTAAACTTTTATTTTTAACAGTGGATTTCCTTGGATATAATTCAAATAAAAAGAAAGAATATTGCAAACCTGAGTGTGGCACCGGGTGCCACTCCTGTCAGCGTTTCTGTACCCAACCCTAAACTAAGTGACTTCCTCAAGGCCACGATGGATTTGTTGCAGTGAGAATAGAACACAGGTCTCTCACACCAAAGTCATGTGTCTAATACACTGCCTCACCGGCCCCCAAAATGAATGTAAACAGACTACTAAACAAACTTGTAACTGTCTGTGGGACAGTGCTATTGAGATTTACACTTTAGTCCATATACGGTAATTAAAAACCTTAAAAATGTCTAATAAATAAGTTTAAAAAGGGACGTTTGATTTCAAATTGTGCGAAAATGTTTTACATTAAAAATATGTTTATATTTTGTTCTTTATTACAAATGTTAGTTCTTATGTTGAAATCAAAGGTCAAATTACCAGAGTTAAGTGAAGGCCACACCTGTTGCATTGTGGGCAGAAGGTATTCAGCTAGAGCAAACGTGGCTGCAGAGAAAATGTACGGGCTTAAACTGAGATTTGCACGGTCCAAGAGGCGCACACGGTAATTGTGCTTTTGTATTTCAGCTTTGTTACATTTGTTTGAATATTTGTTGAATTTCTTTGTATTGAATGCACTTTACGCACTGTTGTGACGCTAACTCTAATAATATTGTGGGGGCCGTCTAATTAAAAACGTGTTTAAGAGACTGTAAATCACTGAAAGTATTTTTGACTTATTGTATTTATGTGTTATTTTCTTTATAGTTTTCACGGTGTCTTGTGGATGGAATTGTGGAAATAAATGTTAAAAAGACATCTGTATGATGCGTGGCCGTATTCAATTGGACCAGTGTAATTACAGTGAAAACGTAACGCCAGCATGGCCAAGAGTCTAAAGCGAAAGCCTTACTAAAGAGCAACGTGAGTCCGTGAAGAGAGCCAGAGCAAGAGAGAGAGAGAAAAGCATCGCTGAGGCAGCGTGTGACCGGACAAGAAGCGAGAGAAGAGATCGTGCTGACCCACGGGATAAGGAAGGAGAGCCGTTCCTGACACAGAGTGCAGAGTGCCGCGATTCCGCCAACAGAGGACAGCAACAACGAGGACTACAGCGCCGCAAATATCCCCTACAGGCGACAGAGTGCAGTATCTGTTTCCTCCTTTGCTGTCACACAAAACGGGCGGCTCCACGGACAGCGCGAGGTTTGATTGTGCTATCCTGTGCTTCTTTATGGAACTTTGTAGGCTACAGTTTGAAAGAAAGGACTTGATAAACAAACTGCTGGTTCATTGAGAGAGTAATTTTATCTGTCTTTACTGCCCAGTGCTGTTACTGAAACAGAGTAATTGTTAATGTTATTGCTAATAGTTTTCATCTGAGAGTTTAAGTACTCAATCAAGTTCAGGTGAATAGAAATAGCAATTGACTACACTGATAACTACTTTGTTGTAAAGGGCTATCTGCACAATTAGCAAGTTAATGCATACAGTGCCTTTTCTAAAATCTGCAAAATGTCAGTTCATGAAGAAAAATCACCAAGTGCCAAATTAAGTGAAGAAATAGATTCTCTTCAGAAGAAGTTAAGTAGTTTGAGAGTACAGTTAAAGGCACAAACGGATGAAGCTGAAAAGGAGAGATTAGAAACACTTATAGGTGACATTATTGCTAAAATAGAGATACTAAAAGTATCAACGGTTGAACCTACTTCTACTACCTCCCAGACAGACAACCTCAGGAGATCTTCACGAGATAGAAAATTAACCCCAAAAATGCTGGAGTTGAAGCAACTAGAGACCTCTCAAAATGAGAGTAAATTCATAACATTGTATGGAAAATGGAAAGAGCAGGTTAAAGTTGCACGCAACAATCTTAAAGATGAGTGTTCTGATGAAGACTTGTGTGAAATGATGGATGCTGTAGAAGGGCTAGAAAAACAAGTTAAAGATGCATATGTAAATACGATCTCAATCAGCACCTTCTACTGAGATTAGAAGGAAGGTGGATTCCTGCACAGCGGTATCAAGAGACTTGATGGAGCTAATGAAAGTACGCATGAGTGAAGTAGGGCAAGAGGATTTTGATGCTAAGGCAGAAAGTGCAAGACTTCATTTGATACTGGACAAAGAGTATGCCCAGTCAATATTGGCTCCTCAAAAACCAAATCTACTGTTCGTAGCCATCACTCAAACCATTCTTCACAGTCATCAGAACAGCAAAGCATTACAGCCAAAAGAGCAGAGTGTGCAGCGCAGCTGGCCGCAAAGAAAGTTGAAATAAACATGGAAGAGGCAATTGCTGCACAAAAGCAAGAACTTAAAAGACTGGAAAATCAGAGAGATCTTGATGTGATAGCTGCTAAGCTTAGGGCATACTCTGAAGCTGACTCAAATGAGATTTGCAGCGAAAATCAAGCAACACCTCCAGTACCACATAAAGAAATTAAAAAAGAACAAACGTATAAAAATGATGAACAAACAACCAATACTAACAATGAAGCATCATTAGTACAAGCCCTGCATGATGCAATTTCTCTTACAAGACTTCCTACACCTGAACCCTCAGTCTTTGTTGGAGACCCACTTAAGTTCTTAGAGTGGAGAACAAGTTTCAAAGCACTGATAGAACGTCGATGTATAAATCCAGTGGACAGGTTATTTTACCTGCAGAAATACATCAGTGGTGAGGCAAGATCTGTAGTAGAAGGAACCTTCTACAGAAAAGATGATGAAGCTTACAATCAAGCATGGGAAGCGTTGAATGCACGATACGGCCATCCCTTTGTGATCCAATGTGCATACAGAGAAAAATTAAACAGCTGGTCGAAGATTGGCTCAAGAGAGTCAGTGAAATTAAGACAATTTAGCGATTTTCTGACAGCCTGCAGTAATGCCATGCCTCACATCAAAGGACTCCAGGTGTTGAATGACTGTGAGGAAAACCGAAAGATGCTCCAGAAACTCCCAGATTGGTTGACCTCTCGCTGGAATCGCCACGTCACTAAGCAGCTGAGACAAACCGAGGAGTATCCCAATTTCAAGGAGTTTGCTGACTTTGTAGCAAAGGAAGCAGATATAGCATGCAATCCTATGACATCCTTTCAAGCCTTAAAGTCTCCTGAAGAAAGGCCACTAAGAGATGTAAAACGTCCAAAGGCTAGTGCATTCAGTACAAATGTGAAAGATGAATCTGAGAAATCAATGACAATTATGAAAACATACAGTGCTCTAGAGAACAGCTCAAAAGATTCAAATGGAGCAAAGAAAGTGAGCATATCCACATTATCTTCACACCCAGTAACATGCCTATGCTGTGGAGAGAGTCACTCCATCCACAAATGCCAGAAGTTGTCCAGTAAGCCTACAGAGGAAAAGAAAAGGTTCGTATTGGACAATAATCTGTGCTTTGGTTGTCTTAGGAAAGGACACAATTCAAAGGACTGTAAGAATAAGGCTACTTGTGGTATATGTAAAAAATCTCATCCAACACCACTTCACGAAAACCGTGCTCCTTCAGCAAACGCATCTTCTTCTCATGCTATGCAAGCAGAAGAAAACACATCTTCCCTTTCCTGCTGCATTGGTAGAGACCAAGGTGGGAGCACATCCATGATAGTGCCTGTTTGGATTTCTTCAATCACCACACCTGAAAAAGAGACTTTAGTGTATGCCCTACTAGATACACAGAGTAGCAACACTTTTGTAGACCAAGGGGTAAGTGAGAAGATGGGGGCGGGTTCAGAGCCAGTCAAGTTGAAGCTTACCACTATGATGGGAAAAGATTCCATGTTCAGAGTGAAAGAGTCAGTGGGCTTAGAGTTAGAGGGTTGCCTCAAATAGCTTTGTTAACTTGCCACCTGCTTACACCAGAGACTTCATTCCACTAGAACGTTCTCACATCCCTACCCTGAAACTGCCAAAAAGTGGAAACATTTGACCCAAATTGCACAAGAAATACCAGAGCTGATGGAGTGTGAGGTTGGACTCCTTATAGGCTATGACTGCCCCAGAGCCTTGGCTCCACGACAAGTCCTAACAGGAGGGGACTACGAGCCGTATGGTGTTAAAACTGACTTGGGTTGGAGTATTGTTGGCAATTCATCTCAGGTCGCAAAGTCAACAGAAGTGACAGGTCTGTGTCATCGGGTATCTGTCAAAGAACTTCCACCATTGACACCAGCCAATGTCATCAGAGCCCTTGAAGCTGACTTCAAAGATACTGACCCTGGGGAAAAGAGCATATCACAAGATGACATTCAGTTCATGCATATACTGAATGAAAGAATACATCAGAATGCAGATGGACACCTCGAAATGCCTCTCCTTTAAGACACGCCCGCAACTGTCAGAAAATAAGCGTCTGGCTCTGGTGCGGCTGAAGCAGTGAAGAGAAAATTTGAGAGAAATCCCAGATTCAAGATGATACATTAAGTCATGGACAGTGTATCAAAGATGGGGATGCAGAGAGAGCTGAGAACCAACCCAGGGCAGGATACGTCTGGTACATTCCTCACCAGGGAGTATACCACCCTAGAAAACCAGAAAAAATCAGGGTTGTGTTTGATTGCTCCGCTAAGTATGAGGGTACAGCTCTGAATGATCACTTGTTAGCCGACCTGACCTCACAAACGGATTGACAGGAGTACTCTGCAGGTTCCGCAAACACGCAATTGCACTTATCTGTGATGTTGAAAAAATGTTCCACAGATTCCATGTAAGCCCAGAGGACAGAGACTACTTAAGATTCCTGTGGTGGGAAAACGGTGATACAAAAGAAGAGCCAAAAGAATATCGAATGCGGGTCCATCTGTCCAAAGTAGCGGGTCCAAAAGTAGTCGAAGAGGACAATTTTCTGGAAAGACTGGGGCGTTTCTCAAAATGGCATACAGCAGTGAATGTTGTTGCTCGAATACAGAAACTGGCAAAAAGAGCAAAAACAGCAGAGCCCATAAGTGTAGAAGACAGAAGGAAGGCCAGTCTTGTACTTGTGAAGTTAGCTCAAAAGAATGCCTTCAAAGAGGAAATACAAATGTTGAACCATGGCAAACTGCCACAAAATCACCAGTTGTTCCAGCTTGATCCAGTAATGCAAGATGGTGTTCTCAGAGTGGGAGGGCGATTAAAGAAGGCCTCCTTACATCATGACTTGAAGCATCCGGTAATCTTACCAAGAGATGGGGTGATTACACGTCTGATCATAGGTTACTGCCATGAAAAAAGTCAGCATCAAGGCAGAGGACAGACTCTCAATGAGCTCAGAGCACATGGTTACTGGGTGGTGGGTGGCAGCAAAATTGTGGCAAGTTACATTAAACAATGTGTCACATGCAGAAGAGCACGCAGACCAACAGAAATACAAAAGATGTCAGATTTACCTGCTAACCGTGTTGATCCCTCACCACCATTTTCTTTCTGTGGGATGGATTGTTTTGGGCCCTTTCTTACTAAGCAGGGTCGCAGAGAGCATAAGCGGTACGGTCTGATATTCACCTGCCTGTCCTCAAGGGCAATCCACATAGAAATATTGGAAGATCTAACAACTGATGCATTCATAAACGCACTACGGTGTTTTATAGCTATTCGTGGAGCTGTAAGACAAATCAGGTCAGATCGAGGGACAAATTTTGTTGGGGCAAAAAATGAACTCACAAAAGCTTTAAAAGAGGTTGATAAAGATAGACTGACGTCTTACCTAGCCGAGAAACAATGTGACTTTATCATGAACGTACCTGATTCCAGTCACATGGGAGGGGTTTGGGAACGGCAGATAAGGACAGTTAGGAGCGTCCTTAGCTGTGTTCTTGCCAAGAGTGCTGGAAGATTAGATGATGCTTCTTTAAGAACATTTTTCTATGAAGCAATGTCAATAGTAAACAGTCGACCACTCACTACTGACAGCATTAATGATCCCAAAAGTCTAGAACCACTTACTCCAAACCATTTGCTGACCATGAAAAGCTCTGTCCCGCTTCCTCCTCCAGGCAAATTTGTGGCAGAAGATGTGTATGCCAAGAAAAGGTGGCGCAGGGTACAGTACCTGACAGAACATTCTGGAGTAGATGGAAGAAAGAGTATCTAACAAACATTATCCTCAGACAACGCTGGCACTCAGCAAGGCGTAATGTAAAGGTGGGAGATATAGTCATCATCAAAGAAGACGAGGTGCCCCGTAATGAATGGAGAATTGGCAGGGTACTAGATGTTTGTAAAGATGAAGATGGGTTGGTGCGAAAGGTTACAGTCCAAATGGGAAACAGAAAGGTCAGGAAAGAGGGTCAAAGACTTGGTAGTTCATCCATTCTTGAAAGACCTATTCACAAGTTAGTTGTACTTGTAGAAAACAACTCAAATGTGTTGTAATGAAACTAAGCTCTAAGAATTTACAGTACAAGTAAGGAGAGTTACAATGGCAGTGTTGACCTGTGAGGTATAAAATGCCAGTTGTTTTATTTCTGGAAATTACTAGATTTATTCAAATGTTTCCATAAATGTGTCATAAATCATAGTAATTTGATGGGAGTGTAACTGTCTGTGGGACAGTGCTATTGAGATTTACACTTTAGTCCATATACGGTAATTAAAAACCTTAAAAATGTCTAATAAATAAGTTTAAAAAGGGACGTTTGATTTCAAATTGTGCGAAAATGTTTTACATTAAAATATGTTTATATTTGTTCTTTATTACAAATGTTAGTTCTTATGTTGAAATCAAAGGTCAAATTACCAGAGTTAAGTGAAGGCCACACCTGTTGCATTGTGGGCAGAAGGTATTCAGCTAGAGCAAACGTGGCTGCAGAGAAAATGTACGGGCTTAAACTGAGATTTGCACGGTCCAAGAGGCGCACACGGTAATTGTGCTTTTGTATTCAGCTTTGTTACATTTGTTGAATATTTGTTGTAATTTCTTTGTATTGAATGCACTTTACGCACTGTTGTGACGCTAACTCTAATAATATTGTGGGGGCCGTCTAATTAAGGAAACGTGTTTAAGAGACTGTAAAATCACTGAAAGTATTTTTGACTTATTGTATTTTATGTGTTTATTTTCTTTATAGTTTTCACGGTGTCTTGTGGATGGAATTGTGGAAATAAATGTTAAAAAGACATCTGTATGATGCGTGGCCGTATTCAATTGGACCAGTGTAATTACAAAACTACATGTGAAAATATTTTCGATTCATTTTGAAACTGTGATGGAACAAATTAGACTGTACAATAGTGTTGGTCATTCATGGGAAACACAGATAATCAGTCTATGTTGTCGTTCAAAGTCAAAGCTTTTAATATTGCTAAATTGAGAGTTTTATGTTTGACAGTGATTTCACATTTCTTGATTGCATAAAGGCTACAAACAAATAAAAGGTGAACATTAATTTTTCTGTACCGTTTTTATTTCTAAATAATATAGTTTTATAGGAGTTTTATAGACATGTCAAATTATTTTGTTTGTTAAGTTTCTTGCCACAGATATCCATTGTGGTCATTCTTGGCAAGTTTTCTGAAGTTTTTATATTGTTCATATCAATATTGGAATTATATCATATTGACTAAATTACAGAATATATTATGATATAAATATTGGCCCTATCGTCCAGCCCTAGTCATCACTATTATAAAACAAAAGCCTTCGCATATATTTGTGACTTCATGACATTTCATAAAATTCTGAAACAGCAGCTACAAAATTTGATCTGATAAACCTAAGATGATTCCTATGTGGCAACAAGATGAAATGGAATTATGGAGGATTCAATATTGTACTCTGTTCACAAGAAATAAGTAACCTTTGTAACAGCTGTTTAAGATGAAGTTATGGAAGGCCTCTTACCAGCAGCAATGGCTCTTTTAAGAGAGGACCTCATTTTTTTCCATGGCTCCTGGAACTTGTCCACCAACATGCTGCTGCCACATGAAATTATTACTTGACAGGGCTGAAGACAGGGCTTTGTCCCTCAGGTGAACAGGTGGCTGGCTGGGTCTTCTTGAGTCTGCATATAAGCACAGAACAAAAAGTATAGCTAAACCTCAATAACGAGATATGAATTTACTTTGTCATTATTAGATATTGATGCATATTAGATTAGTTATTAAGATATAATCAAAATATCTAAATAACAATGACACAGCTAACATGTAGCTTAAGCATTTCTGTCCATGTGTTTGTGGCACTGGTTACACACATATATGCTTGCATATGCTTTAGAAGTGCTGCCACGGTCATAAAAGCACCATAGCTTTTGACATGTCCACAGTGAAATCAAATGTTTTGCAATTATATGAATTTTAACATGAAAAATAAACCAAGAAAATTATGCTTTGCAGAACTTTTGATAAGCTAATGTTAGCTTAACTTGGAAGGAGTTCGTTTTGCAACTTTTAACATTACCGTATACCGTTCTGTACATCTTTGGCTGCCGTTTCTTTAAAGAACCGAATATGTTGGTTAGTGAATAAAAATCATTTTGTTAATTAAAACACTTACGTGAAACGTGTTCAGTGCTGCTCCAATCCTTCAATGGCGCCCCACTCCTCCTTCACGTCACAAAAAATGTCCTCGTTCTGAAAAATGCTCTTCCTCCAGCGATGTTTCCTACTGGATTGCGGCTGTTTTACCATCGTAAAATCTCTGAATATATTTTGTTTATGACATGGTTTAATTTGTTTTGTTCATTTGAAAAAGTCAAATGCAACGTTAACGCCACAGAAAGCCGCGCAGGAAGACCACAGAACTAACAACCTACTAAAAGCACCGCGCAGTCATACACATGCGCATTCGCACATTACTGTCACCAACCGGACCGGAGTGTGGGGCGTGTTCCAACACTGTCATGCCGCGAATGCCGCGGGTGGGCTTCATTCCATTTCAAATAACTGCCTGTCTGCCGCAACCCGAACCCTAAAGTCACTGTTTCTGTTAAAATAGATGACTTCTAGATGCCATTTAATAAAGCACTTCACACACTATGTTACTATTCTCTTTTCAAGCAAATCAAAATAACTTATTAGATTGTGTTGAAACTGACAAAAGGCATAAGCACTGCAGTAAATATTGAATATTTTCACTAGTATTTGGTTATAACAAAATATTTCTGGCTACTTTGTTTTAGTATACTCCAACTAACTGTGCACAAACTCAGTAAAGAGTAAAGACACATGCCTTTGGTGTAAGAAACCTGGTTTCAAATCCCACTACGATACATCCACCACTGCGCCCTGAACAAAATGGGTTTCTTTCTCCAGAGATGTGACCTCTGACATATATAACAATTGTAAGTCAATTTGGATAAAAGCGTCAGCTAAATAAGTAAAATGTAAAAAATATTTATGTATAATTTCTCTGCACCTTTGAAGTGTGTTTTTCATCTGGCATTCCCTCAGAACTCTGACTTCGCTTATGCTTATTATCACAAAGCTACTGTAGCTCTGATTGATACTTTCACCTGACAGAAACAAGTCTACAGGTCTTGATTTTCCAGATTATTTCTATATATATGCCTTTCCTGTGTTACTACATAGCATGATTACTTTCATAAAAAACATAATCAACTCTTGAAAGGTAGTTCTGATGGGACAATATGACTTCATATGAAGGCAGCCCTGATAGTGAAGTGTTTGGACATTATGTGGTCATGGATGCATCAGTCATTCATTGTTGTGGTGTGAAAAATAGGTCATTAGTAAAGACAACTGTTAAACTACATTCACACTGCAGGCTTTAATTATTGCCCACATCAGATTTTTTGATTGATTGTCCTATTTTTAAAGGTGCTGCATATTAGATTGTAGTGTAAAAGAAGATGCAAAGACATGCCATGTGACTTTTGTGGTCAGCTACATTACAGCACTCCAAGAAAGTGCAATATTCTACTTTTGTAATACCATTATCAACATATTTTGAACCTTTTAATGTGTTTCTGTGAAATAAATAGTAAAGTAAAGCTGTCTGATAATTTCTTAAGTAAAAAGTACAGTGACTGGAGCATTTGCTCAGGTTTCACTTCAGCCCCCTGAGTTTGAGACCCCGGATCTAGACTGACATCAGTCGCATGAATACTGATTTGACTGTCAAGACTGAGGTAACATTTCAAAAAAAGCCTAGCTGTATCTCAATATGATTACATATGCAGCCCAAATTCAAACTAGAAAACATTCAATTTTATGTGACTTATTGTTATAAAATTTGGTCTAAGTCACAAAAAAAATCTGATTTGGGTCAGTCTGCGGTCAAAATAAGTGGTTATTTCCAAATAACCACTCTGTGTGTTACAGCATTATATAATGTTCTGTCATTCAGAATTTCATATGTGTCTGTCTGCCTTCGTAAATTCCAATCTGGACAGTGAAATTGGGATATCTTGCACAAACAAAATTCTTATTAAAAAGTAAGACTGCTTTTTTTTCAAATTCAACAACATGGACAAGCTTTTCCATGTGAGGAATTGTAAACAGCTTCTTGGATTGCAGTATCTTAAAAATATATGAAACACTGCAAAAGACTTGAAAGGGTTAAATCAGGAACGTTGTGTAGACAGAGTCGTTAACGGATCCGCCAGGTGCAGACAGCGGTCAACTTCAAAGACAACTTTCATCTCTGCAAAGTCAGGAGCGGGAGATTTTGGGACACGTGACTCTAAATGTGCGAACCTTCCAATATTTTTAAAGAACAACGGCAACGTTTGAGTGGGAGGGGTTTCGTTAGAAAGCGCGGTGGATACAGCGGGAAGGAGACAGAGACCGAGTCCGGAGCCAGAGAGGAGCCGCGGCTGTTTTACTGTTTGAGACAGTTTGGAAGAGAGCAAATTTTAAGTGCAACGTGTGCAAAATTCAGGTTGGATAAGATGCCATTGCCAGTCTGCATGTAAACAAGAACTACAAGGTACGTAAACCCAAAATATAAACTGTATTAACTAATGTTAACGTTACCCATTCAAGCTTGGTAATTTTAGTTAGCATAAATGTTAGCTTGTTAATCATTTACCAACTTTGACTCCAGCTTGGCAAACGTGCTAATTCTGTAACTTGAACCTCGACGTTAACGTGGTTAACAGTGTCAAGTAAATTAAGCAACGTTACAGTAACATTATGTAGCCAACATTAAGTATAATGTAATGTTAGATTAAGATAGCGTTAACTGTTTTACCTATTTATCTAACGCTACAAAATAGTTTACAATCCATTTTTAATTTTTTTTGGCAGTTTCTAAATTAAAATTGCCTATGCACTCAAATACTTTTTTTCTGTCTCTCTACAGATTTGTTGACAAAGTAATCTGAAGAGGTGAGTGTTTCGCTATGTTCAAAGATTTCACTTGTCAGGTGTGTGTGAAAACCTTAAAAGGGGACATACAACATCAAGGGTTACACTGCAATGAGGCTCATTACCAGTATGCATGTTGCAAGTCTCACTTTAGAAATTATAATTCATTTAAATGCCATGTTTACAGTCGTCATCGACAGACATCTTATGTGTCACAGTGTAAGACTTTGCAGGGACCATTTAAATGTGAACTTACTGATTGTAAGAAAGAGTTGATTGATTTAAAAGATCTTTTGTGTCACCTGAAATCTCATGCTTCAAAAAGAGAGGAGGTGCAATGCTTGTTCAAAAACTGTGACAAGACCTTTTCAGTGAAATGGTCTTTAACGTCCCACCTATCTAGAAAGCACAAACACTCAACAGCTCTTCATGTCTCTGCATACTGTCTTCCTTCAGCGCCTAGAGAGCCTCATTTTTCTGAGGCTTAACTCTTCCACAGGATAGAAGGAGCGGATGTCAACTGAATCGCAATACCCGGTTCCAGTTATACCATGTGACCCCAACATCCAATTAGAATCCTGAAAGGAAAGTAATTGCTGAGGATGGCAAACCATAGACCTGTTCAATGTCTGACCAAAAAGTCCGGAAAGACCGTAAAGATGAGTAAAAAATACTTTCTTTCAATTTTGAGGTTGTAAAAATTAAAGAGCATGGCGGCTGAAATCAATTTAGAAATAAATGAAATACCCGGATTGGTCAGAAGACAATTAGGTTATGTTCAGGTAAATTTTAGATAAATCCAATAGGTGTAATTATAAATAAGAAACAATTATATGTTGTGGTCTGCTGCCTTCCCCAACCTGTTGTGTGTCTCCCCTTTTCTTCCCTATGTGTTGTCTGTTTGCCGTGAGGGCGTTTCCGGGGGATTCAGAGGCGTGGCTTCCATCAGCACTCCGTCTTCCACTCAGCTGTTTCCCATCACTCATCATCCCACTGCCTTTCATAAACCCGGGCTGACCGTCTCCTCAGCGCCAGATTGTTACATGCATTACTGTGGTAACTAGGCCCCCAGTCGAATTCACTCGTGTTTTCTTCTACCAGTGTTCTCTTACTTACCTTGTGTTTCCCTCGCAGATCCGTTCGTTGTCCGTCAGTGCTGCCTACCATCATCTCCACCAACCACCCTCAGTCCGCGTCTGTGTTTGTCATCTTCCGCTCTCATTAAACCACCTGAACTGTACTCAGTCTTCGTGCATTTGTTATCTCTGTGGTTCTGTCTTACTGAAACGTAACATTATAATTAGGTATTTCTTTTCTTCTTTTTCAGGTCCTGAGGTGAGTATGGTTAAGATCAAACAGATGAATTAATTTCGCCTCGAATTGCCTAGACAAATGACTCTTGACCTAAATTCAACTAAAAGTCTATTGACTTCAATTTAACCAAGTGTTTGTGAAACTGAGCCTCAATAAGTGCCAGTTTACCCAGCTTAGTGCCTGTCTATCTGTGCCTAAGGCTAACTGAAGGTCGCCTTAAAAGAGTCTGTGTCCAGAAATAAAGGTTCAATAGCATGCTAGAGCACTTTGAAACCAGTAAAACTCAAATCCCCAGGACAAAAACCATATTGTGTGTATTGTTATTATTATATTATTATGGAGTTATACATCTGAGGTAAGTATTATATTATCACATAATGATGTATTACATCTTTTCTATGGCTAGGATGCTCTTCTTTTGTGGTTTTAGAAGGCCCTCTTCTTCTCAGGGGCCTCTCTCTCGGCTCTCCATCAGCAGCAGGGCAAGTCCGGTGTGGGCGTGTTTTTTAGCCTAAACCTAACCTGGTGTCTCTTGACCTGAACCTAACCTTGGGTCTTCTAACCTGAGCTTAACTCCATCCCCAAGATTACCAAAACGTTACAAGAGGCGGTAAAACCTGCAGACCCCAACCCCAGTACAGGGGCGTTGATTGCCAGCAGTGCAACACAGTGGGAATACACAACCATTCTCATTCTCAGAGACCATTATAAAGACCGTTTGGACAATAACTTTCAGATCCTGCTACAATTATCGGACTCAGACTGGAGTCTTTCAATCGCTGCCGCCTGGGCACATAGCCATTATGGCAGGAAATTGACTCAACAAACATTAGACTGTTTGTGCCAAGATAGTGGAAGCCACCCGATCGAACCCACGGACCCCAACACAGACAGTGGCACAGACTCAGACATCTCCCGACATCAACACCTATGGACCAGTCTCAGCATCTGGCATCTCCCCTTTTACCTACCACCGTTTCCCCCTCTTCCTCACCCCTTACCTGTCTACCTCCCTTTTTTCGTCCAGATTGCTCTCCAGTCATCCCAATCCTGCTCACACCGAAGCCGAAGCACACAGGCTTCCCTTTTCCATCCAGCCACCCATCCGTCCCTTCTCCAGAAGCGCAAGCCCACGGAGGTCACCTCTGGCCCAGCTGATGTGTCTGGCCCGGCATCTCTTTGCCCAGGAAAGTCCTTCTCAGGTAATAGGATCATACAGGGAATGCTGAAAAAATTCAGACTGACACCTTTGCCAGCAGTCCAGGTGCAGAGCAGACTTTCTTTCACTCCCGTTACACTACCTGCATAAGAATATAGACCCTTCAGACACACACCCACCAATAAAAAATGACAGCCTGGTCGCTAGAGGCCAAGAAGAAATGGCTGCTCATAGGGGACTCCAGTGTGGCCAGATTTCCGCCTTTCAAAGAGCCCATGTCCAGATTGACAGTTTTCCTGGGTCCACTTTTAACCACGCAGAGGCACTTTTAGCCTAGACCCCAGTCTCAGATGTGGTAAAAAAAAAAGCTAATCTTCTCCTTTGGCATCAATAACAGGGCCCAGAATCCAGACAGAGTAACCATCCCGCAACTCAAGAAAGCGGTTAGAATGGTCTAAATTACCTTCCCCTGAGCACAGATTTTGGTCCCCATCATCAACTTTCTAGGGCTCTCCCACACCAACAGCAGGAGAACCTCAGAGTTTTCAATGACCACATTGTTTCCCACTTTGACCACATCCCCCGGCTCTCCAGAAACGCCTTTTCCACCGAGAGGGACTTCATCCACTTGTCTCGCCAAGCAGCGGGTCACATGTTGGCTCATTGATTTGCTCATTTAAACGCACAGTCCCCGTAAAGACTTTAGAGACAACGGGGTTAAAAACAGTCATTAACCTCTCTCAAACTTTTCAGTTGACTGCAGCACAGACTATGCTTTTAAATAAGGGTCTGACCTTTATTCCATCTGTCTCCAAGACCACCCACAAGTCTTCCAAGGACCAGTCCAGATTAGATTTACAGCAATATCACAGAAGACTGAAATTAGCAACATATTATGAAGGTAAACTAGATGTGATGCATTTACCGTTTGTTCCCAGATCCACTTGGTTTCCCTCCTCTTCACAGCTTCCCCTGGAAGTTAGGAAATTAATTCAATTGGATATAGAAACCTTCAGGTCACACCACAGAGTGGGCTGCATTAAATCTATTTTGTCCAGATTTGAAATAGAGGCACCTTAACAACTAAAAGAATGACAAAATAGTGATTAAGCCAGCAGATAAGGGAAGCTCAGTGGTTCTGATGGACAGAAATGATTATGTTTGGGAAGGATACAGACAGTTACGGGACAACAATTATTATACCAAACTCGACAATCCTATATATAAAGATACTATACCTTTTAATTAAAACAACAGTTACATCATTATACAACAAGCAGAAAACTTACCTCCTGGGGAATAGAGAGCTACATTAAAGCAGATTTTATATGTTACCAAAGATACAGAAGAAAAGAGAAACATGGAGCATCCCTTCCAAGGTTCCTCCAGGCCGTCCTATTGTTTAGGACTGTTACAGTAAGACTTATTATACCGCTGAATTTATTGATTATTATTTGAACCCCATTTCAAAATTACACAACAGTAATATAAAAGATACCTTTGATTTTGTTGAGAAGATCAAACACACAGAAGTCCCTCACTCAACTTTCCTCTTCTCTATGGATGTCGCCAGTCTTTATACCAGAAGTATCCAAATAACAAGAGACCTGATAAGGAACTTCTACAATTGTTGGTGATCAATCTCACTAGAAATGACTTTGAATTGGATAATCAATATTTCTAACAGACTAAAGTCACAGCCATGGGGAAGAAGTTTGCACCGTCCTATGCTCATATATTTATGGTACAATGGGAACTAGGAGCCCTTCATTCCTGCCATAAAAATTCATTGCATTACTACAGGTACCTTGATGACATTTGGGGCATTTGGCCCTTGTCAAAGGAGGATTTCCAACAATTTTTAAATACTGTGAACAGCCATAATCACTCCATTAAACTGACAGCCACACTAGATTTTAATTCAATTGACTTCTTGGACACTACCACTTTTAAGGGTCTCATTTTTTAGAGAAAGGGAGAATGGATATAAAAGTCTTTTTTAAAGAAACAAACACACATGCTTTGTTGATTCAAACCAGCCACAATCCCAGACACACATTCACTGGTCTTGTCAAATCCCAATTATTAAGATTTAAGAGAATTTTTACCAGACATGAAGATTTTAAAGAAGCAACAAGGTGCTGTTTACCGCATTGGCCAGTAGGGGTACTCAAACACCATGCTGCGCAAGGCTCTCAAAATTATTACACAAATTAAGCCAATTTGTCTAGATCCAATTCTGCCTATAATTACCACCTTTTCAACATCCAATGTCAGTCTTGTCAAGAAGCTCAAAAACAATTTATTTTCCTCAGGAGGTAATACTAATTCTGAAAGATCATAACATAAGCTCACAGCTGCATTTAGAAAGAATCCCAACCTGGGTGATATGCTGATTAGAGCAAAATTAAAACCATTACCTGCACCCAGGACAAAAATACGGTGAGAATACTTCAGACATTACAAGTCTGTCCAGAACCAGAACAACAAGGAGATTTTTGTACCACAGAAAAACACTGATGTTCAGATGAAAAACTGCGTTTATTTAATCAGATGTAAACAATGTTCAACACAGTATGTTGGAGAAATGGGCCCTGACAGGCGTGTCGTGTATTGCCTCCGGTGCAAAAGGGGGTATGACGCACTGTCCGTCCACCTAACACGGGCGTGCATGAAGGACAACACAGCAGAAGAGCGGCAAGCCGAACTTAAGCTGGCCAAAATCTCTCAGAGAGAGTGGACCAGGGTTGGTAGACGCTGTCCTTCCTGGTTCCAGACAAAGCGTCTGGCCGGTCACTGGTTGAGCACCTAAAACACAGGGGGTTCTTTGTTGTCGGTGAAGGACCTTCAGGGTGCAGGGCCAAGGTTGGTCAAGCTTATGATTTGATTGCCACTCTATTTTTGTCTGCCTCAAATGTACATTGCCTTTGTGAAGCTGTAATGCATGTCAGGAGAGGGGGGACAGGTCTAAGCACCTACATCTGCTAGAGATGGCGAAGGCTTGGACGGAGGAGGTGTGCCCTAGGCTCCAAACGGGCGACCGTCTATCGCATCATGTGATGACCCTGTACTGGTACTTTTGCATGGCCACGGTGATGGTCAGTGCACTTAATCCAACAGCCTTTTTCTGGTTTTCTGCAACTTTCACTCCGGTACACTTTAAGTTGTTTTCATCGTGGCCTACAAAAATAATCCCCCATCACAGGTGAGTGAGTGGAATGACAGTCAGGTGAGTGCCGGTGTTGGGGCGACGATATTGCTCCAAGGCGGCGCCGACAGAGCTGTCATCAGCACGGACGAGGAGAGGGTGAGTAAGCCACATTCAAATGAAGAAACCTTTTCCACAGACGGGATATCTCAGCTTGGCATTTCCATTCCCGCTGCCAGTGGTTTGGTGCGTGCTTTGAGGCAATCCGCCGATCTACTTGGAGAGGCAAGAGGAAGCACAGTGTGACCAGGGCTGCGGCTCAGTGGCCACAAATATGCTGCCCGGTACGGCCGAGGCCGTGGGACGTCCTTCAGGGTCTAAAGGTAAAGGTGTCATTTACTGGTTTAAGTTTACTTCCTGTGTCTTCCCGCTCTTGTGATTACCTGATGTTTCCCACCCGATTCCCTGCCCTCTCATCACCTTGTGTATTTAATGTTTGTGCTTGTCTCTTGTCAGATTGTTCTAGTTTGTCTGCCTATCAGTACCTTGTCTTGCTGCCTGTTCCCGTATGCCCTGTAAGTCTCTTTCCTGTGTATTAGTCCTGTCTGTTCCTCGCCCTTTTTTCCCCTGGATCCCTGCGTCCTTTGTTTTTGATTTTGGGATTTTTCTGTGGAGTTTTGAACTTTTTATTCCCTTGTGGATTGTTTGTTTTTTCCCCCAATAAATTACCCTGTCTTCACCTGCCAACCTGTGTTTTGATCCTCCTTCCCCTGCTACACGTCACACTATATAGTGTACTATATCTAGTGTCAAATGTAAGAAAGCAAACAAAGACAGAAGCAAACAAACAATAAAACTTGAAAAAAAACAAAATGTTCCTGCAATGACGTTGCCATGGCAGCAAAGCAACAGATTTTTATATGTTTGTGTTTTGCTTCCGCTGTATTCAGGCATAATCTCTACCTGCTTTGGGACTATGGTGTTAAACGGGCGTCCCTCAAATAGGAAGGCATTGACCTGGCATTGATCTTATATCAAATGATTTAAGTCTATAGATAGAGTGTAGGTTATGATGCACTCCTAATGCATTATGTTAGTTCAGATATACAGCCGTTATGTATACAGTATGGAATCAAAACATTCAGGGTATAAATTGTGGCCGTTTGCAAGCACACCTGTCTATAGAACTATTTGTTTTTGTTTATGGAATATTTCAATTAGCATGAATCCGGCAGTATATTGATCTATAATAAATATTGTGCAGGGATGAAGAGAGACAGGCTACCTGTTGAGGAACCTCTAGGCCCCTCAGGCGGTATGTTCCTCTACCTCAGTGCACTAGCATGCTCATTGATGTTTGATTCATTCAATGTAATGCTACTGTATGTTTCAATGTATACATTAAGTTTTTATTTTTCATTAACAGACTATGACTCCGCCCTAGAAGGTACATCTACAGGTATGACAAACTAGCAGAAATAGCAATAAGGGCAAAAGCAAGCTCTTTGAAAAGGTTGTTTGCCAAAGATAAGTCTTTTTTTTTTTCTCATTAGACATTTTGACATGACTTTGCATTGAAAGTAGATGTTAATGTATATTTCTAATGGTTACATCTCATTAAGGCACGTAAGTTCAAGGGGTCGGTATTGTACAGCAGTGCTAGCATAATGATGTAATGTTTTATTTAAATGTCCCAATAAGCCATACCAGTAAGCTGAACATTCTGATCTTGATAAGCGGTCACTTCAAAACATCAGAGACTTTGTTAGATATCGGGGCATAACTCTGAAAAAGAAAACCAGCCAATAAAGTTTTGTGTTGCTGTTATGATGCAATGATGTTGTAGTTCTTTGTTCTTAAAAAGGGCAAGTTTCTGCTGATGCCTCTGTTTTTTGTAAACTGCTGTCTGTATTAAAATGGCACCTTTTTCAGTAACTGATGTCATTTGTCCATTTGTATAATCTGTCTTTTACAAGGTAATACTGGATGTAGGTTACCAGTCATATCCCACTAATATGATTGTATTTCAGGAGACCACTGAGCTTTAAAGTAGGCCTACTGCCTCAGCCATGTCATGGCTGCATGTGTACCGTATTAAATACCCCTTGTATTAGCAATGACTTAGAAGTTTCATCACTCATGCCCTCAAAGGGGCAAGATACATAAATCAGACAATAAAAGTGGTTGCACACATTGACCTATCTATATCTATTTATGTATGTATATCAAAATAAATATAAAAAAGAGAGAGCGTTATCTTGTCTGTTAAAATCTGTCCTCATATGTTAGGTATGTCCTTTTAATGCAGTGCCTTCACTTACTGTGTGTGTGGACATGTTCCTTTCATCGTGATTGACCCTTTAATGCACCTCAGTGACAGTTTTGTTTGTGTGTATAGCTGATGTCCTCACAAATCACCCTAGTTCTTATAATTTCGATTTGTGTCAGGGGTGGGGCTTATGCACCTCATCAACTCTGTCCTCAGAATTTGGCATGTTGTCAGGTTGTTACATTTTGAGTTGTGTTGTGTGTATTCAATATTTGTAGTGGAATTTGTGTTTTTTGATACCAACCACATCTTTGTGAAGCAAGTGGAAAGCGGAGCCCCTCTTATGTAGCAAAAAACCTGTTTGGGCAGCAGTGTCCTTAGTACACATAAACCCGTGTGTGTGCTGTGTTTGATCTCTAGATGAACGCCATCCTCAGAAGAGAGCCAGCACTTCTGCAGAAATGCCAAAAGCTTAACATGATCATCCATAGTTTACGGGCTCTGGGTCACAAACTGCAGACAGAGTGATGTTTGGTTTTTGTTTGTTTTTTTAAGCTGTTTTTACAAAAAACTAATATATAAAACCAGACCAGAAATGAATGTGTTACTACAACAACGTTACATGAACAATAACTAATAGCTAATAAACTTAAGAGACGTAGCCTTGACAGGAGCTCTCTTAGGGTATGCTGTTGCATTGCTTTGGCAACAGCGCCATCGTGTGGGGAAATATTCCCCAACATGCAACACGCTCTGTGTTTGTGTTTAGTTGATATGTTCACTATGTTTGTTAATGTTTGCAGCAATCACGTTAACAGATTGGAGGGGTTTTTCAGCCACAGCTTTATTGATTAAACACATTCAAATATAACTATACACCAATGTAAACGCATACCTTTCTCAAAATAATGATCCAGAGACAATAACATAACACCAATAGGTTTCCTTTATTAAAAGGTACATACCACTTCCTTTGGGGTTTCAAATTAAAAGCCTCAAAATGGAAGGTACAGTTTCTTTTGTATTGTCTTGTAAAATAGATCCACTATTTTAAATTGCCCTGTGAAATGTTAAATAACTTGTGTGTGTGTGTGTGTGTGTGTGTGTGTGTGTGTTTTTAGCTCGTTTGCATGAGTTTTGTAAAGCCTACATTTATTAAAATTTTCTCTTACTTTAGTTTTGAACGAGACGTTTTTTTTCAGCAGTATCACTTTTTCTGACATTTTTCACACCTTTTCAATGTTGTAGGCGCTTTGTTTCATGTATTAGACAAAGCTTTTGTTATTTATTATTATATATTTAACTTTGTGGTTTGTGTGTCAAGAGGTCATCATTTTGCAAGATAACAGATTGTGCTGTCAGTGTCAGTCTCTGTCAGTGCAGAGTTGCGTTTAAATAAAACACAATTGTAAAAACGTTGTAGTAATTTCACTGTTGCTACATGTCTACAGCCTTCTACTCTAGCTGAGTGAAGGCCACGCCCACTAAAGCAAAATTAGAGCCAAGACGGGTTGACAAGTCAACCTCTTCAACACATCTTCATTATTTTGCAACACAAAAACGGTAGGCCACGCCCACTGCACCTTTCCCAAACTGAACACCGTGAAGCGGTGAAACAGAGTTAGTCTTGGTGAGGATAGTGGTAAGTGCATTTCATGAGCTCTGTATACATTAAAAAAAAGTCTCCTCACTTTAGGTTTGAACGAGCTGTAAGGTTTACTGACTGGCCGTCCTTCACACAGTGGGTGTAGTTACTTGGCTTGGGAGTTAGGCCTTTGCGCCAGCTGTGTTGCTCTCTCATTATCAATTGCAATTATGTATTGTACGAGCTGTGGTGTACATTTATTTCTAAGAACAATAAAAATAAATTTAATAAAAATACCGGATAATTATGTAACTGTTACAGTGTAACTGCAGTCTCTGCTTACATAAAAGTGGTAATGTGGATTCATTTAAATGTCAAGGATTATTCAGGTTGGAGAGAGAGACTTGTCTGAACCTGTAACTTTTTATTTATTTATTATTACTTATTTAACTTTGTGTTGTGTTTTCACAGGTATCCATAATTTGTTGTGAGAAATGTAAGTAAGAATAATGCATGAGCTTCTGACTGCAGACTTCACCTGATTCTGTCTCGAATAACATAATGGCACTTATCCCAGCATCCTTTGCACTATGCTTCATAATTTAAGATGTAATTATATCTTACTCGGCATACTTTGCACTCTTCATTGCACTATTGCATTTTCTCACCCTGTCTATATTGTTCCGGTTTATAGTGTGTATATATTGTTTGTTTTATTGTTTGTTTTGTACATACAAGCACATTGTGGGCAAGATGATGCTCCAAAGAAAAAGTCCTTTTATGTGTCCTCATACCTGGCAAATAAAGCTCATTCTGCTTCTGACCGGGAGAAGGTAGTAGATATATCGGAATGTATTCTCTCTCACTCTCTCTCTCTGAAGGGAGGGCCCTGACAAGCGAGTTGTGTATTGCCTCCGGTGCACTGTCCGTCCACCTAGCACACGCGTGTGAAGCGGCAGGCCAAACTTAAGCTGGCCAAAATCTCTCAGAGACAGTGGACCAGGGTTGGTAGACGCTGGGAATACCAGGAACTGTCCTCCCTGGTTCCAGACGAAGTGTCTCGCCGGTCCCTGGTTGACCACCTAAAAACACAGGGGGTTCTTTGTTGTCGGTGAACCCGTGGCGCAGAGCCAAGGTTGGTCAAGCTCATGATTTGATTGACACTCTTTTTTTGTCTGCCTCAAATGTACATTGCCTTTATGAAGCTGTCATGCATGTCAGCTCTCAGGAGAGGGGGGGGGGGGTCTAAGCCCCTACGTCTGCTAGAGATGGGGACAGCTTGGACGGAGGAGGAGGATTGTCATAGGCTCCAAATGGGCGACCGTCTATCGCATCATGTGATGACCCTGTACGGGTACTTTTGCATGGCCACGCTGATGGTCAGGCACCGTAAACCGGAGAAGACGGTGGTGAATTTCAAAGTAAGCGTGCACTTATTCCAACAGCTTGTTTCTGTTTTTCTGCAACTTTCACTCCGGTACACTTCAAGCTGTTTTCATCCTGAAATGTGAGTAGGCCACATTCAAATAAAGAGATCTTTTCCACAGATGGGATTTCTCAGCTCGGCATTTCCTTTCCCACTGCCAGTGGTTTGGTGCGTACTTTGAGGGAATCTGGTCGCTCTACTTGGAGAGGCGAGAGGACGCAGTGTGACCAGGGCTGCTTCTTCCTGGGAACCACAGGACTTCCCCTGGCCAATCCTAGGTCCGATTTGCACCATCTGTGGAAACAGTAAGAGGACCTGATCTTGTAAAAATACAGTAGTTTTCAATAATGAAATAACAGATTGTGTATTTTTATGTGGACGTTAAATCGTATGTATCAAACCTTAAAACTTGGATTTAGCTTTTAAATAAGTGAAATATTTTTTAAAATATATGGCACATTCTCTGTGAAATTAACAAGAAAAAGAACATAAAATTACAGATTTATTTTACGGTGTATGCTTTAATTGGTAGTTATTAGTGCTAATGTTGTTAGCTGGTTTCTTCATCCACTGAACATGAGCTCAGACTTAAAATTTCCTTCGTCTCTGTCTTTTTTTTTTTCCCTTTCCCCTTGACCTCCACAACACAGCAGGTCAGAGGCATCAAATACACTGCCCGGTAGGACAGAGCCGTGGAGACGTTCTCTAGGGTCCTAAAGGTAAAGGTGCCATTTACTGGTGCTGACGTCAACACTTCTAGCAACCCGCTTGACTGCTTTTCTATTCCTGCAGCTCTGTGTCAGTGAAAGTGCCGATTGACTACAAATGGGAAGCTTTCCTCCAGGAGTTCCCAATAACAAATCGGTGTCCTCGCGCCCTCCAAAGAGGACATTGTCTCTGCCGGATTTGGAGACCAATGGACCTTCTACTTCAAGTGGAGAAGAATGCAGTTGGAGAAGCGTGTCCTATATGTCTTATATGCTTTATTGGCATGAATGTTAGAAATTACATTATTTGCCAAAGCTTCAAGGATTATAATGTGAGAAGAAATATATACATGCAATTAATTGAGCAAACTAAAATATATACATTTAAGATGAAAAAATAAAATAAAAACAGGAAATCAACAACAGTATTAATCAATCCATATGTCATGTTTGGGGTTTTGTTGGGATTTTTTCCCCCCTTTTTGCCTCCTTGTGTTTGTTTCTTAGTTTTCTCCCCCGTCTTGTGTGGTTATCTCTGTCTTGTGTCCCCTGTGTGTCTGCTTGTTCTGTGTCCTGTTTAATTTTGAAGACTGTTTTTGTTCTTGCCTCTAGATTTACTTCCTGTGTCTTCCCGCTCTTGCGATCACCTGATGTTTCCCACCTGATTCCCTGCCTCTCGTTACCTCATTACCTTGTGAATTTAATGTCTGTGCTTCCCTTGTCTCTTCAGATCGTTCTAGTTTGTCTGCCTGTCAGTACCTCATCTTGCTGCCTGTTCCCGAATGCCCTGCTGTAAGTCTCTTCCCTGTGTATTAGTCCTGTCTTTTCCTCACACTTTTTCCCCCTTGATCCCTGCGGCCTTTGTGTTTTGGATTTTGGGATTTTTTCGTTTATTACCTTGTGAATTGTTTGTTTCCCCCCCCCCCAATTAATTACCCTGTCTTCACCTGCCAACCTACGTTTGGTCCTCCCTCCCCTGCTACACGTCACAGAACGATCTGACCAGCATGGACCAATCAGGTTATATTTTTGAGCCACTCCTCCACCGCTCAATCTGGCGGCGGCCCGTTGTTTTTGCCGCCTACACAAGACGGACCCCACCTTGACATGGTGTCTCATGATGGTGCGGTGGGAGGAGGTGGAGAAGGAGCGTGGCCCTCTCCCAGCGCCGGCCGGAGACAGTCAAGAAAAGCTTGCACGGCTGGAATACGCTTTCCGACGGTTCCTCAGGGAACTGGGAAAAACGACTTTTGTGAGGCGCCAACTCGCCATCTGCTCCCTGATGTGAGGCGCCATGTCAGGCGAGCCCTGGATCCTAAAGGCGCCAGTTGTAGCTGCGATGGCCATGGATGTCTACCAGTTGAAGGGGAGTCTACAGACCCACCTGGTACCACCAACGAGCTGCCACTGACCAGTCTTCTCCAGGAGGAGCCCCGAGAGTCAGCTCCGGCAAGCGTTTGTATGGACTTGGAACCGGTGACCCCGGAATGGCCCGTGGTTACCTTGCCTCTGAATCCCAGCCGGCGAGCAGCCCCTTGGATCCCCATTCCCAGGCAGCGCCAGGTGTCTCAGACCCCCAGCCAGCGCCGACCGCCCCTACCCTCCAGCCAGCGGCCAGATTCCCCTGCTAGAGACCAGCGCCTCCCTACTGCCGTCCAGCAGGGGCCCTGTGGTCCTGACCCCCAGCTGACGGCCAGCGTCTACCTCCCTGTTCCTCTGACGGTTCTGCCCAAGCCTGACCTATCTGTCCCCAAGTCTGTCCTGTCTGAACCTATCCCGTCTGAGTCTGTTTTGTCTATCTCACTGCCCGTCCTGTCCGAACCCGTTCCTACGCCTGTCCCGTCCGTATTCCCGCCTGTCCCGTCCGAGTCAGCCCTGCCTCATGGGCCCTCTGTTCTCAGTCTCTCCCTTGCGTCCCAGCTCGTGCGTCCACTTGTGGGCTCCCTTGTGCGCCCCTTCATGGGCTCCTTAGTGTGCCCCTTTGTGGGCTCCCTTGTGCCCTTTTCTTGTCTCTTCTCTCATCCCTTTCTTCATGCCGTCTTTTTGTGCGCTTTCCTCGCGTCTTTTTTTCGTGCCCTCCCTTGTGCCCTCGTTTTGCGCTCTTCACTTGTCGTCTACTGTCCAAAGGCGATATGAATGCTCGTCTCGGAATTGGAGGGGAAGAAGATGAAAGAAATACCAGAGGGACAATGTGCTCTCTCTTCTTCAAGGAAAACTTCGGGACAAAACTATGCTTTGATTCCCAGATGTTCCCCTGCGAGTGTCACCCTGGCAAGGACACCTTTGGAAGGCTGTTGAACCACTCGGGCAAGTTATTCAATGTGAAGCCTTTGGTGTTCCAGCTAAACTTTGCGGATGGACCCAAAGACACCATACGAAAGACGTTCAACCACAAGCTGCTTTGGGACTATGATGTTAGATGGAAGTCCTTCAAATGTGAAGACATGGCATGGCTGGATGACTTAAGACTTTTGGTGTGTGTTTAACTTTTGTTAGGTATGTTTCATTGGTCAAATATGAGTAAACATGTGTGTATTCAATTGAATTCAATAATGCTTCTTTTTGTTAACTTTTGTTGTAATACTGCAGAATAGTATGACAACATTGTGTTTTGTGCTTTTTATGCTCTCTAAATCATTACGTGTCTGTGGAAAATGTACTTCTAAAAATATTTTACAGGTCACAATTCTAAAAGTAGCATGAAAAGAAAATACTCAAGTACAAGTAATAACATTCAATTGTATTTATAGTATACAATCATAATGAGCGTTATCCCAAGACACTTTACATGTAGACTAGGTCAGGACCACGCTTTGTCCTAGACCACAGACTCAACAGTTCTAGTATTTCTAGAGCAAGCAACAGATATGATAATCATAAATATATCACTGATTCTGAAGTAAAATTGCAGTGACAAAGTTTCAAGTCAGTTTCAATATATTTTTTGTATCTTTTCCTCAGGGGATGGGGGAAACAATGCTTCCACAATCTCTTGCTTCTCCTACCCCTCTTTCAGCTACAGCTCAAGGCGCCCAACCTGTGATGAGGAGACTCTTGAGCTAAGTTTTGTTAGAGCTTCTGGAGCGGAACCCTCCACCCCAATCACAGCCAGGAGTCCCACTCAGAACAACGCAGTGGGAAGCACTCAGAGCAAACTCTGCACAAAGAGTAGCAGAAGTCCAGACGACCCCCCAATTGAATGGTGCAGATCCTCCCCTCTCCCACTTGACTTCTGAACAACCACATTCTGGCCAACTACAACTCCATCCCCCAGCTGTCCAGAAACAATTTCACTGTGGACAAGGACCTCATCCACTGGTCCAAGCAGACCGGGGAACACATCCTGCATTTAAACACGGTAACCCTGTAAGTAGTAAAAAGGAAACAGGTTTAAAAGCTGTCATTAACTGATGTGAATCCTTCCAGCTGACAGCGGCGCAGACCTTGCTGCTAAATACAGGGCTAAGTCACAAAGATCTGACTAGAATGGACTTACAGAATTACAACAGAAAACTGAAATTGTCCGTTTATTATAAAGATAAACCTGATTGTGCACTTACCCTTTATCCCGAGGTCCACCCATAAAAACAGAGAATCATGGCCTCCCATTCTGTACTCCCCCAGGCCGCCCTATTGTCTCTGACTGTGAGAGCGAGACATATTACATGGCAGAGTTCATAGATTTTTATTTAAAACCCCTGTCGATGTTACATCCTAGCTGCATCAAGGACGTCTACGATTTTGTGGATAAAATCAAAAATATTCAACTACCGTCCTCGTCTTTTCTTTTCTCTCTTGATGAAGACAACCTGTACACTAATGTACAAACCCCAGAAGGCCTATCAGCGGTTTAAAACGCCTTCCAAAAACAACCGGACAGTAGAAGACCCAACAGAGAAATTATTCAATTAAAATTAACCTCACTGACAATGATTTTGAATTTGATGGCCAATATTTTTTACAAGTCAAAGGCACGGCGATGGGAAAACGTTTTGCACCCTTGTATGCAAATATATTCACAGCTGAATGGGAGGAAAGCGCTCTGGAATCCTGCCCAAAAAAAGCTACTTTACTTTTGGTATTTGGATGACATTTGGGGAGTTTGGCAACACTCTAAAGAGGATTTTGAGCAGTTTGTACTCACCTTCAACAACGACAGGCAGTCCATTAAGGTTCAATCCACTATTAGTCTGGACTCCATAGACTTTCTGGACACAATGACCTTCAAGGGGACTGATTTCCCCGACACACAAACTAGAGGTCAAGGTTTTTTTTTCAAGGAGACTGACACGCATGCGTGGTTTTTTAGATCTAGCCATCACCCAAACCATCACTCACTATTGAGAACCTTTACCCGAGTTAAACCTGTGTGTCTGGAACCAATCTTTCCCATTATATTTACCTATTCGATTGAAAATGTCAAATTTATAAAACAATTAAAGATTTTTATTTCTGCTGGAGGTAACAATGTCTTCCTCAAAGATCACAGACTAATGGCTTTCAGAATAACTAAAAACCTTGGGGACATTCTGGTCAGAGCACAACTCAAACCAAAACAGACACAAAAGACCAGATCTAAAAACGGATTTCTTTAGACATTATAAAATGGTACAGAATCAGACCTCTAAAGAAGTTTTTATAACACAAAATACTACTGTCCATACAAAAATGAGGTTAATTTAATCAGATATTTACTACTGCAAACCAAGACAGCTGAAGAAGTTTCCGAATGCATCATGGACTTCTTTTATAAATATGGTGCACCCAAACGCATTCTTATAGAACAGGGCAAAGAATTAAATATAAACAAAGTAAGTCAAATTTGGAGACATTTGATATTATTGTATTGTTGTTTATCACATCACTGGGGGAAAAACATATCACATTCATTTTTATATCCACTGCCAGATTAACCTGGACATGTGTGCCAAGCTTGGCATTGCCAGAAGCCTCTGTGCTCCATACCACCCACAAACCAATGGCTTGGTGGAAAGGCTCAATGGCACCATTCAAGGGTGTGAATCATGTTTTTCTTAATGTATTTCTATATATAAAATATAACTGTGGAACTATGGTGAATAACGTTTATTACTTTTCCAATATCCGGGCTTTGAAAAAAATGGTGAGGGGCCACCCAAGCGACTGGACGACTGTAAGGCTGTATTTGGTCTACGCACCAAAAAACATAACCACAAAACATTCACCATTTTACCTCATGTATGGAAGGGAGGCCCGTTACCCTTCTGAAATTCCAGATAAGTGGCAGGTACAATGGCCTTTTCCTGCAGTATACAACAACTTTGTCAATAATGGTATATTCATAACCTGTAGGTTACTTGTGTTCATTTATCAACCATCAATGTTACAGATAACTGACGAGGAAGTAAATGCACTGGCTGGAAATGAGGAGGTAACATTAACTTCCAAACTGTCCAATGTCTAATCCAAAGTGGAGGCCAATATATTGGCAGCACATCAGAGGGTGCGGAAGAGAAAACGTGAATTGGGCCACGATGATGGCTTTGTGATGTGGGACCTGGTATTAAGAAAGAACATTCGCCAGGAACAAAGAAAGGGGGACAAATTAGAAGCAGATTTATTAGGCCCGTACACCATTGTATACATTGATGGTAAAAGTGCAGACCTTGAAAGACAAGGGAATGTATATGAGAAAATTAACATTGACCACCGGAAAAGATGTGGAACCCCAGGTGAGAATACCAGGTAAATGGAATTCTGCCTCCACACCTCCTTCAGCAGTGCTGCCTAGCCCCTTGGGGTGTCCCAGGGTTCCCCAATCCCCCATGTTAACACAGAGTCCACAACCATGCACAAGTCTCCAGTCCCCAGAGGAACGTAAGTATATGTTTCATTGCACATGATTTTGAGAAAACATACTGTATTCCATCTGCATACATGCATAACTTTCATTTGCATCAGGACTTGGGTGACCTTTTGTAAACTGATGCTGCATGCTATTCCGAATTAGTCCTTGATAAAGAACTGTCTTCTAATTAACAGTAATAGCAGAAATCTGGGCCGGAAAACAGCAAGGGGTGTTGTGGAGCAAGGTCGGACCCTATAAATTATTTGCCAGAGACCTGCATCTGGCACCTGGAAGACAGGTGGAGAGTGAGGTAAATGCAAGTCTTTCATCATCATGAAATCTTAATGTACATGCCTAAAACTATTTACAATACCAATATGCAACTCTACACAATTGTCACTTAAGGTGTTGAATGCATTTATCCATGCAACCATTCAAACACTACACAAAAAAAACTGTAACAAAGTACTTTCTTGTCGACTCATTTGAGATGACTGCGATGTGGCAAGGATCATTCAGGGGATTAAAGAAGGTGACTACTTTCAAATTCTGTTCATAAATGGTTACAAAACCTACAATTATTTATTCATTCTGTATATGTTTTCAGATTGACCCAATGGCCTATGATGTTTTACTTGGAGCAGTTTGTGACAAACATCACTGGACACTTGTGGTGAGAATCTACATTCACTATAAATGACTTTTAATGTGAGATTTCATCCTCTTTACATGATCTATGTGTACTGTGAAGGTCATTTAGCCAACGGAGAAGCGGGTGCTTTACATCGACCCCCTTGGTGAAACCCCTGTCCAATTAACAAAATGAAAGGATATCACAAGGCAGGTTATGTCAGTGGTAATGTCATAACATTTTTCTTAGTTCCAAATAACTATATTTAGCTCATCTACAGATCTTTCATGAGACGCAAAAATATACATATATTGCGATGGACTTGTGATACAATTGACCATCCTCGCCAGCAGCATTCAACATCCTGTGGGGCAGTGGTCTGCAAGGTATGTGTGCAAATGACCCTTTGTTAAATAAAGCTATTGACTTTTACTAATTGTACTAAGTCTTTTGTAGTTAACAGAGCTTGTCTTTAAAAGGTGAGTTGGTGGATTTCAGGACTGATGAGGCAGCAACTACTCAGTTGAGAAAAGAAATAGCTAGCGTAGCGGATTCAGTTTTTTTTTTTATGTCAATGTATCATCAACAGTGTGTCTGAGAAACTGTTTACACCTGTGTAATGTGTTAGAAAATTTGTCGGAGCTATGCAGAGCATGTGGCAATGCATGCCAAAGTCCAGGAATAAATATTGATGGTCATGATGACTGGGTAAGCACATTCACAATATCCGTTTACAAATGTAATGTTTGAATAATCTACTGGCTTTTTTTGTCAGATCCAGTGCACAACATGCAGTTTGTTGTTTCATTGGGTGTGTGTTGGGAGACCACCTTTAACCAGAACTACTTTTGTCCAGCATGTACTTTATAAAAACATGCCTCTACTTGCTAAAGTAACATCTTTTTGGCACAACAAGGTGTTCAGCTCCTCATGCTGTATGCCAGGCTGCAAGCCAGGATATGTTAAAAGGAATAAGGTCATTGACGAATATCAATAGCTACTGTGCCGTGTTGGAGTTTGATTTAAGAATAACTTGACATCAGTTTGGATGGAATGATTTGATGAAAGACTCATTAAAATGCTTTGTTAATTCGGAGCCAAACTCCATGCATTCAAATTAGGTCATATTAGCCTACCACTTTTCTGTGACTCGTTGGCAATTGTGTATTATGACAATATTTGACTATTTGATCTGTTAAAATGTGTGTCAGTCACAATGTGTAGCTTAGTAGGTGACTATGATGAAGTAGTAGTAGTCAATTTGTCCGTAGATGCGACCAAAGAAACGTGATAACTAACATCGGGTTTTTCATAAACTAAAGGCAAGGTAACCAGTTGTTGTAGATGAGCTCACAACAAAGTGTTACCCGGTTGGTGACGTAGTTGATAAATAGGTAACTGGAAGCGATTTCCTTTAGCGCTTTGATAGCTTACTGTGTAAAGCTGCGGGCTGGGAACTCTTTTTTGCCACAAGATCGCAACCACCTCGACCCAAAATTATATGGTTTTTAGAGCTTATTTTTTGTAGGTGGCTGTGATGTGGTGCTAACTTAGACAAACATTTTGGCGCCAGTAGATTTTCGGAAATGATGTAAAAAAAATAAATAAAAAAATCGGCAGGGATATGTTTGTGATTGTGTGACGAATCTGGTGCCACAACGGCCCTATTAGGTAACACAACATACAGACACCTTTTTCTTTCTTTAACTGTCTATGACGGTAACCACTTGTTGTGGAAACCAGAAAGGGTATCACACCGGCTCCATTAGTCTCTCCAGAGTCTCACCGGTTTGGTCCCAAAATTCCTAATAACTCATTGGAACCGGCTTTGTTAGTCTCTCCAGAGTCTCCCTGCTCAGCGGTGGTTCCGGTTTGGTCCCAATAACTCAGGGCAGGAGAAGTGGAAATGTTTGTTCTACAGCTGCTGGTTAAGAGGGGCGAGGCTACTGATACTGAGAGGGGGCGGGGCTACAGATACCAGGTTTGGGGGTGGATCTTAAGTTTAATTTAAAGGAATTGTCAAAAGATCTCCTAAACTCATTCAGAAACTGTGTAAGACTAACAGCAAATTTAAAACAGTTTTAATGTTTTTAATTGGTTGTATAAATTAAAGTTTTTAAAGACAAAAGTGCTTCACGAGGACAGAAAACAGTAGTATAGTGTACAAGTGAAAAAAGTCATAGTATAGTAAATTGAAAAGAGTGTAAATGCCACAAAATGCACATCAGATTGTTTCCCTTCCAAAAACTGGCACTAAACAAAAAAAGTTTAAAAATAAGTGTATTCCTTTGTTTCTATGATGATATTCCTGTATTTACTTCAGTTTGCTCTGGTAGCAAGGTTTGAACCCAACACAGGTACCTTTATATCATATTTGACTTATGTCACAAAAAGTTAGATTTTATTTCCATCATTTACACTTTCAAAATAAAAGAAAACAAAAAAATGGCATTTGTAAAAGTTTGGGCCCCCTGCAGAGTTGATATCTTGTACTTCCCCTACCAACCCTTTTTGGCAATTATCACAGCTTGAAAATGCTTCTTGTAGCCAGCCAAGAGTCTTTCAATTCTTGTTTGAGGTATCTTTGCCCATTTTTTCTTCCAAAAGTCTTCCAGTTCTTTGAGATTTCTGTCATTCACTGCTCTTTTAAAAAGGTCTATCCATAGATTTTCCATTATGTTGAGGTCAGGAGATTGTGAAGGCCATGGCAAAACCTTCAGTTTAGACCTCTTGATGTAATCCACCGTGGATTTTGAGGTGTGTTTAGGATCATTATCCATTTGTAGAACCTATCCTCTCTTTAACATCAGCTTTTTCACAGATAGCATCAAGTTAGCGTCCAAAATTTGGTTATATTTTATTGAATCCATTTTTCCTTCTACTCGTGAAATGTTCCCTGTGCCACTGGCTGCAATACAACCCCAAAGCATGATTGATTCCTCCCCCCCCCCCATGCTTAACCATTGGACAGAGGTTCTTTTCAGTAAATTCTGTGCCCTTTCTCCAAACGTACCTTTGCTCATTGCGGCCAAAAAGTTCTTTTTTAACCTCATTGGTCCAAAGAACTTTTTCCCACAATGCATCAGGCTTGTCTATATGTTCATTTGCAAACTTCAAACGCTGGTTTTTGTGGTGAAGACGTAGAAGAGGTTTTCTTCTGATGACTCTTCCATGAAGACCATATTTGTAGAAGTATCTCTTTATAGTGGAATGGTGTACCACAACTCCAGTGTCTCCAGGTCTTTCTGGATGGATTGTAAAGTCAAACGTGTGTTTGGACTTGCTTTTCTCGCAATCCTACGAGCTGTTCTGTCGGATATTTTTCTTGGTCTCCCAGATCTTGCTTTAACTTCCACTGTTCCTGATGACGGCCATTTATTAATTACATTCCAAACAGAGGCTATTGGCATCTGAAAACGCTTTGCTATCTTCTTATAGCCTTCTTCTTTGTGAGTGGCAACTATTTTCAGTTTTCTAGACAACTGCTTAGAAGAAGCCATGGTGCTGATTGTTGGGGGAGGGGGGTCAGATAAGTCTGGGCATTTAAAACCTTGAGATTGACATCACCTGGTCTTTCCAGATGATGATTTAGAACAATCGATGATGCTGTCAGGTGTCTCAGCTTTCCGGGGGGGGGGGGGTGCATGCTAGAAACTGCAGGGTGCCCAAACTTTTGCAGACACCATTTTTTTGTTATGTTATTTTGAAAGTTTAAATGATGGAAATAAAATCTAACCTTTTGTGACATATTATACAAATGTCTAATCTGTCAGTTAATGCCTCTTCAAGATTTTTCCATCTTTTCTTGGCTTCTTTATGCACATTAATACAAATTTTTACCCTCAGGATGTTAATCAAAATTTCTGACACATCAAATTCTTTATGCTCATTCAGCAGGTCAGACACGGCCCCAGACAGAGGCACGTGAAGGAATCGTCTTTCAGTCCAAATCAAAACGTTCACATATTTCCTTGTGCAGGAGTACTTTTGCAAAAAAAAAAAAAAAAAAAAAAACTAATTTATTTTACCCATATGCAAAATAAAACATAAGACATATATTTCTAAGATGTTCTTATTCCTTGGCTTAGTGAGCTTCCTCAACATTGCATGACTAGTATCGACCCAGTGATTCTCATCATTCCTACTGAAAGTTTAAGGTTTTAAATTGATCTTAAAGGTAATTCAGTAATGTACAGTGTAAAGTGCTGCTTTTGTTCTCACAAATGAGCGATTACATACAAATTTTAAACCCTTCATTGAAAAAGCACAGCACACAGCAGCTATAAGTGGATGGGTTGCAGCTGTGCAGCTGGGAGCAGGTGCATCAGCTTGGCAGCAATCAGGAGTTGGGAGAGTGACGTGTATCTCACTTTTATTATGTAAGGGCTCTTCCCCTGACTTTAATAAAATAGTATCTGTAGGAATAACCTTATGACATTCACTCTGAATAATGAAGATCCACAGGTGAATATGGTCTGGGGTTATATCAACATCAAATGCTCCTTCACTGATTCACTAACTTCCAACATATCTGGTGTCTGGGATCTGCAGAGATGCAATTAATCGACATGTTTTGTCTTCCACAGGGAAATAAGATGGCAGCTGCCTCACCCCTCAACAGGCCAGGAAAAAGTGTGCCAACTTAAAAAGGAAATACCAGGTGAGATATTATTTATCAGGAGATCAGTACAGCAATGAAGTCACCACAGCTGTTTCTAGCACCAAGGTCCCACAAATTATCACAGTGCGTGGTCATGCACATAAATTTATTACAGAATATTTACACAAAAAACTGTATGAAGGTCTCGCCAAACACAAAGGGAAGAAGCTTGGCCAACCCACACAGGGCCAGCATCAGACCCATAACCCGCACCCCCATCAACTATCAAGTTGTATAAACTAATAAAGTAAACTAAACTGCCAGACCCCTGTCCTCTAAAGAATAAAGCCACCAGAAAGAACAGTGCAGACACCCTGGTGCGGGCTGCTTCAGTCTGACTAGGAGAGAGAGCTGGCTCCCAGCCTTCTTATGTACAGGAGGCGGGCCCGCCACTATTGGCTCAATCAGGAACACCTGAGATAGGCAGAGGGGAGAAGAATAACAAGGGATAGCACACCAACCAAACTAGAATATGCATCCCATGTAATATTTTTTCCTCTGTAAAAGCATAATGCATGCACTCCACATTATCAATACCGCCTGTGATTTCTGGACATGTTTACAGAGCAGCTGAGGACGTAGGCTTGTTGCATGTCCAACTTATTCATCTCTACAGATCCCAGACACAAGATATGTTTGGAATGAGTGAAGACTGAAAGACATTTGTCATTAAAGGTGCCCTGTGGCTAGAGCTGACAGGAGGTAGCAGTTCATCTTCACATTCACCACATAATACAGACACACATACAGACCTCACATATTTAAAAAAAAAAAAAAAATGCAAGTAACAACGATTTGGTGTGGCAGGGCACCTTTTAATTGATAATACCAGGCCATATTCACCTGTGGATCTTCATTATTCAGTGAATGTCATAAGGTTTATTCTCACAGATGTCATTTTATTAAAGTCAGGTGAAGAGCCCTCACTTAATAAAAGTGAGATACACGTCACTCTCCCGACTCCTGATTGCTGCCAAGCTGATTCACCTGCTCCCAGCTGCACAGCTGCAACCCATCCACTAATCAACTCTGCACCATAGCAACCACTCTCTGCTGGCCACATCCTCGGCTCAGCTTATCAGAAATACTTTATTGATCCCCGAAGGGAAACTCTGTATTAGTGACTGTATTAGTCACTTGAACTGTGCGTTCATGTTTTTGTCCTCATGTGTTTGCTTCTAACCTGCTTTTTCCTGTGCCGTAGATTCTCTGCCTTTTTATCGTAACCTTTTTCCATCAAATACTTTAAATTCCTTTAACTTGATGGAAGAGTGATAAAGTATGTGTGTG
>NW_022603189.1:0-63887 GCF_008692095.1 Etheostoma spectabile
CAGGTGGTCTTGCGCTCCCATGTGTTCTCCTCACTGGAAAGGTGAGTGCAGACAGAAGACATCTCCTCACACTTTGTTTTTTAGGAATACATTCTCACTCTAGCTGCTAGTTTTGGATTATCCTTTTATCTGTTGCCATGGTGATAGGTTTGTTTGGCGGGTCTGCAACAAAATACCAAACCTTCAACTTTGAGAATGCCGAAAATTATGATGTTGAATGTGTGTGTGTGTGTGTGGGTGTGTGTGTGTGTATAGGACCAAAATCACCAGTTATTAATATTCTAGACTCCTCCTTACTCGAGAACCCCTTCCATTTCGCCGCAAAAACTCTACTCTTCCCTTCACCACTCTGCGGTCCAAACCTTCTCCACCACATACTCCTCTCTTCCTCCTTCACTGCTGCAAGCTCCTCCTCCTCTTCCTCCTTCACTGCTGCAGGCTCCTCCTCCTCTTCCTCCTTCACGGCAGCAGCGCTGCCTCCTCCTCTTCCTCCTTCACTGCTGCAAGCTCCTCCTCCTCTTCTTCCTCCTTCACTGCTGCAGCTCCTCCTCCTTCTCCTCCTTTCACTGCTGCAGGCTCCTCCTCCTCTTCCTCCTTCACTGCTACAGGCTCCTCCTCCTCTTCCTCCTTTACTGCTGCAGGCTCCTCCTCCTCTTCCTCCTTCATGGCTGCAGGCTCCTCCTCCTCTTCCTCCTTCACTGCTGCAGGCTGGAAATAAAACCCTCTTTGCTGGAATAAATATTCAAACGACTTCAGAGTCAAAACATGAGCCGTCATACACCTGGGGACATAGTTCAACTTATAATACATTCTTTACTAATACTCTGGACAACTTTTAGGAGGAACTCCCCTTTAAGAGTTAACAACATTTTAACATTAACAATCCTGTCAGGATACGTTAAAAACCCCAAATAACTCATTACCAGGGAATGGAAGCACCAGCACCAGAACCACACACACAACCCTATGCTAACTAGCATGTTAGATAGCAGTAATTAGCCTGTGTTAATGTTAACTAGCATGTTAGTTAGCAGGAATTAGCCTGTGTCTATGTTAATGTTAACTAGCATGTAGTTAGCAGTAATTAGCCTGTGTCTATGTTAATGTTAACTAGCATGTTAGTTAGCAGTAATTAGCCTGTGTCTATATGTAATGTTAACTAGCATGTTAGTAGCAGTAAGTATTAGTGTGTCTATGTTATGTTAACTAGCATTTAGTTAGCAGTAATTAGCCTGTGTCTATGTAATGTTAACTAGCATGTTTAGTTAGCAGTAATTAGCCTGTGTCTATGTTAATGTTAACTAGCATGTTAGTTAGCAGTAATTGCCTGTGTCTATGTTTAATGCTAAACTACTGTACATGTAGTTAGCAGTAATAACGGTTCACATCTACGTCATCGAGCTCAGTTGGAGTCTGCGCAGTAACGCTCAGCATCACCGGGAAAGAGCTTCTAACAGACTCCACTGGTCTCCATGGAAACAGCGGGACCATGTTGGTCCATGTCTTTACCTGTCTATGGTACCACCCCGATAACACCTGTTAGCTAGCCGCGAGCTCTATTGTTTACCAAGCCGTTTCCCGCGGTTCCAAACGCGGCTCTTTAGCTCGCCTTTCCCCATCATAACCTCATAACTACCCCCCCCACAGCTCAGTCCCCCACACCACGGCAGAAGGAAACCGGCTGTTGTCATAGTTACCGAGTACCGACCTGGAAAGCAGAATTACGGCATCAGGAAGAGAGGAAACAAACCGCCATCCTCGTCTCCAAAGAGGAGGAAAGTGTCCGTCACCTGGCCCCGGGTTGTACCGATACCCGCACATTGGTTCCGCTTCTTTGTTCCCCCCTTACGTTAATATTGCTCACCAATAAAATATGAAATTCGTACTAAACGCTACGCTGGTTATTATGTTATCCCTTAGGGGGTATCACCATTCAAGCTGAAATAAATGTGGAGATATGCTGCTCTATACACGCAAAAGTAGTGATTATTTACATGGAGTCCGTGGAGATATGCTGCTCTATACACGCTAAAGTAGTGGAATTTAACATGGAGTCTGGTGGAGATATGCTGCTCTATACACGCTAAAAGAGTAGTGATTATTAACATGGAGTCTGGTGGAGATATGCTGCTCTATACACGCTAAAGTAGTGATTATTACCATGGAGTCTGGTGGAGATATGCGGCTCTATACATGCTAAAAGTAATGATTATTTACATGGAGTCTGGTGGAGATATGCTGCTCTATACATGCTAAAAGTAGTGATTATTTACATGGAGTCTGGTGGAGATATGCTGCTCTATACACGCTAAAAGTAGTGATTATTTACATGGAGTCTGGGGTTGTTGGTGATGGTGATTTCTGTTTCATGTTAACTAAAAGGATCATACTCTTTAACTAAGGTCTATCTCTGTAGGGATCCATCTCATAATGTTGTCAGACTCTTAGAATAATAATCTGAGTCTGTCAGAGACAACACAGAACCTTTAGGGGACGAAACTTTACCTTTTAATTAGAGTTGAAACACAGACACAACAGGAAGAATACATCATCTAATCAATCAGCATGTGGCCTTGTTTTATTGAACTCATTTTGCATTTTGTTTCCACATTCCCCGACATTTAAAACTCGATCATCGACGTTATTCTACAAGTCAGATGACTAATCAGTCAGCCGACCCAACTCCCTACGACTGAGCTACTGCCCCCCCCCCCCCCCCCCAGTAGTTATACCTTTGACTTTTTTTGGGAGGATATCAATCTCAAAGCATTAGAGACATTAGACTATATGATATTGTTTATAGACATTGTTTTTCCACATTTTAAATATATTACAATATGATTTAAAATATAAAGAACATCATAGTGACCCATGAAAGTTGATTATTTTTGAGATGAGACATATCATGAAGTGTTTTAGTCAAACAGTTCAAATGTTGATACCAGAGATGAAATCAGATGAATGTTGTTGTGTTTGAGTCTCAGATCTGCTTCACAGTGCAGAGTGTGTGTGATGGTGAACAGACTGAACTTTGATTTCAGCAGCTGGTCTTCAGTCAGTGTTTCTGTCCACAGGAGAGACTCTCAGTCCTGCAGAGGACACAGAGACACTGAGGAACCAGCAGACCAGACCATAAACCCAGGATAGAGAGGCTGAGTGAATGTGGTGTTGAAGGTGTGGAGGTGGATCAGTGAGTCAGAGGAGACTGTGTAGAAGGACAGAGAGCCAGCAGGAACGTCCACATACACTGCTACTCTGTTAGAGACAGAGCAGGACGTGAGGGCTGTTCTTCTGTTATTGTGCCAGACAGAGTAACAACGTTCATCAGAGCAGTACAGACTCCAGGAATGATCATTCCATCCAAACACACAGTCTTCACTGTTTCCTTTCCTTCTGATTCCTCTGTAACTCACTGATATATCAACCTCTCCTCTCCTCTCGACCTCCCAGTAACAGCGACCAGTCAGACCATCTCTACACAGCAGCTGTTCCCAGCGGTCAAATCTGTCTGGATGATCAGGATATGACTGATCCTCCTCACACATGTCACCTTCCTGTTGTTGTCAGACAGTTTGAGTCTTCTGTGTACTGTGTTTGTGTCCAGTTCCAGTTCACAGACATCTGATGGAGAGAACAAGACACAATACAGCTGCAGGTTATCATCTGATCATTTATTAACAACTTTACTGACAAGAACTGAAAGAAAACCCCTTCAAACGTGATTTGATATCCAGCTGTGAGTGATGTTTAACAATCCAGTTCTACCAACATGAAGAGTTCCTGAACATGAGAGTCAACATGTCAACATGTCCAGCTTCTTGTCCTCGTGGTGACCCGATGAGGACAGCTGATGATCCAAATCTAGAAACATCAACTGAAATAAAGTCTCACTAATAAAACTGTCCCATCTTCTTCTACTGCAGCACAAAGCAGCTCTGAACCATCTGCTTTCTAAAACTGCTATTAGCTGATGTTCAGTTATAGAAATACCAGTTTATGGATGAAAAATGAGGATTTATGGTATGTTTGTGTCTGTGTGTATATCTGATACCAGGTCTCCCCTCAGGGAGGAACTGGAAGATAAATCTACCTCAACTCACTTTATTCACCTTTAAACATCTTTGGGACATTAATGATGCCGTGTGTGTGTCATGGACTCTGCAACACCAACACTCATAACATGGTTGTTCGTTTCATTTTTTAAATATTAATTTATTAGAATATTTTTTTGTCATTATATGATGAATAAATGATACGATAAAAGATTCTGATGAATGAATATCTAAAAAAAAAGTTTTTTGTTTACTTTTTTTTAAATTGTCCATTATAAATGCCGATACCAACATATCGGGAAATACCTAATTTCGGTCAACTCATACATAGGTCGGGCTCTAATATAATATATATATAATAATACACCCCCACCTCTACCGCGGTTTACTAAGCGAGCAACGAGAGGGATTGGTTTATGTTTTTTATCTAATGTTAAAACTAGAACTGCCGATACGACAGCACCATTAAACTGGGATTAGACTCTGAACATATTTCAATAGCAGCCAACAAGCCGGGCAGACAATCATTACTGCAGCTTATACAGTAGATTGGATTAGCAGCAGGCCAATACACCACACACACACACACACACACACCACACACACACACACCACACACACACCACACACACACACACACACACACACACACCAATCCTCACACACACACACACACACACACACACCAATCCTCACACAGTATCCATACTTACACCCATGGTAAAAATAATGTAGCCTAGTCATATCTGTACTGACTGATATATCCAAATAAACCTGGTTCAGACACGTTTCTGGGCTAAAAAAAACCCCACGTCCTGTGATCTGTATAACTGTGGATTATTTGATCCATTTATTCAAATTACTGTAAAACACATGTTCACTATAATGTTCTACTCTGAGACAGAGATAAGAGTAAAGTTCTGGCATGGACCCCTATCAGAGGCCTCCTCTCTTACTGAGGCCTCGCTGTGTGATCCCCTGGTCTGATGTCATTTACAGCAATGGACCTGATGTTTAGGGAGTAAAAAACATCCATTACTTACTTTATACTCACTTCACTAATCCTAACGGCTACCAAACATCGTGTTCTTCTTTATCTGTGTAAATGTGTTACTGCAGAAGTAAAGTCAAAGTTTAATGTGTGCTGCCCCATTGACCGAAGAGAATCAGCTGTGTTGGCTTTATGTTTGTTTTATGAACGTATTTATTTTATAGACATATGAAGGAACCAGTAATTTCTTGGGGAGCTAAGGGAGTTCCAGCGGTAGCTACAGCAGCCCCGGCCTCGCTCCGTCTATGGACTATGTGTACAAGTATGAAGATAATATGCCATAACCTTGTTGAATATCACAATAAGGATATTATTACAATCAAGAACAGATGTTACAGTGTTCTCAGTTCTGCATTTTTTTTATATTGAACCAATAGAACATGAAGTTGAACATAAAAGCAGTTACATTTTGAAGTATAAAGTTTTCTACTGATCTTTTCTTCAACTATCTAAATAATATCTGAGAGTCTCTCGTGATGTGTTTATTGAGGCATTTAATGTTAGCTTGAGGATAAAAAACATATGTTGTGCCGCCCTATGGAGGACAGTGGTAATTAACCGCTGTGTTAAAGCAGTGTTGAAGACATTACAAGTTTTTTACTTTTGAAACCGATATAGCTCATAGTGAGTTAAGTAGTTCCCAGTGGAGGCTCCGTGTTATTGGTTGTTGATTATTTCTTTATAGTACCTATGCCTATAATAACAACATTCACTGGTAAAGGAGATTTAGAGCCAATTCACCATAATAAGTAACCTCATCTCATATTATACTTCCAGCACCAGGAAGGGGTTAAACTAGTGTAACACACAGCTGAGTTCTCTTAGAGCAAACTTAAAACACACTCAACACTTCCTCACACCAGGTCTCAGTCTGTGGTCCACCATGGTCCACCCTGCAGGAAGACCAAAGACACAATCCACTTCATACTCCAGGGCTTGTGGGTAATTGAAGGTTTAACATCATATTGTGAAATGAGACGGAGTGAGACTACGTGGACTCTGCAGCTTGTTCAAGTCAAAGTCAGGGCAATGCTGCTAAAGCTGTCACGGTGTGGTTACACTAAGCTCCTACACATGATACGCAATCTGCTCTCTGCAACAGCCCTAGGTAGACGCAGAGCAAAGCACAGCACAGTAAACGTCATTAAGGGTGGCAAGGAAGCTATTTCCTGTTGCTAGGTAACGACATGCCATTATCTCATTGGTTGCGCGTAGGTAAGTTTAAGTAATTTGAACTTTTAGTGCAGAGCAAAGCGGACACCTCCCCGTAGGAAATCAATGTTTTGCTGTTTGCCGTTGTGATTTGCACTTCAGGGCCACCGTACTTTCCAGACCTCTGACTTTGAATAAATATCTGTATTTGTGTTATAAGATTGAGAACCCCTGTAATATACCTTCACTTAGATCCTCCATTGAACATTAAGCAGAGTTTCTCAGTTAGTGACAAAAAATAAATAAAATGAAGTCTTGGTCCGTCCATACCTGAGAGTGTCCAGTCTGCAGTCTGGATCCTCCAGTAAAGCAGAAAGCCGCTTCACTCCTGAGTCTCCTGGATGATTGTAGCTCAGGTCCAGCACTCTCAGATGGGAGGGGTTGGAGCTCAGAGCTGAGGCCAGAGAAGTACAGCCTTCCTCTGAGATCATACAGCTTGAGACACTACACACACACCACACACACACACACACACACACACACACCACAGTTGGTGATGACAATTCAGGTACACTTGAGCCATCTCCTGGGACCAATACTTAACAATTACTTTGAGTTCTAGAAATGGGGCGGGTCTTAGACCTGAATGCTAAATGTAGCCTATTTTGCATTGCAACACTATACTATTTCTTATACTGTATTTTTTTTTACAGGAGAATGGCCTTAGAAGCTGAGTTTTTATTTGATTGTAAATCTTCCTGTGAGAGAGACAAGGAATTGTAAGACAGTATTGTCATACTTTTGTTAAAAAAAACTTTTCCACTATACAATTACAGTGTAATAAAGAGCAGAACTCCAGATAACTGCTGTGTGCTTCTATGTCTCTGTCTGTGATGTGGACATGTCTATCCTGATTCGGGTCTGGTTTCCCCTATGCAGATGCGGATCCACATAGACAACGTAGAGAGACTTTCACAAAAGGGGACCGTCACATCAGCTTGAGTCTTCCTCAGCCGAGCTGGCCGCCAACACTGACTGGCTGGCTTTTAGTCGTTGCAGAGAGTTTCACAAAATAACAAGGGGCAGGACAGCCAGCTGGCCTTCTTGTTGTGGACTATTAAGTATATTAGCTGGCTTGTTATGTCTTGTGTCATTGGCTCTGTTAGCAGAGTTTTTGACCGCCCTAGATTTAGATTAGAAGTAATGTAATCATAACAAATGCACGTGTAGAAGTCTGAATATTTATGACAGCAGTGTAGAAGTAAATGACTGTGAAACTGTAGGGACACAAATCGAAAAACATATGAATGTTACACAATGTTGCATTAAATTTCATTGTTACTCAGGTCCTAACTTGTTTTGTGAAATCTTTAGACAGGATCGCGGAGTGGTCGACTACAAGCAAATAACCACAAAAAACACACTTTTTCCCTGCCAGGATAAATTGTCCCTTTACCCTGTCACAACAACAAGGACTGGGCTGGGAGCGAGGGTTGCCCCCCCCCGTTCACACACGATCCTTGTTTTGGTAAGAGAATAAAAAGACGGAGAAACCCTCGGTCCAACAGATCTGCTGCGAGTCGCATACGAGACGTCCAGCTACATTGATGCGGGCCCTGCCGGACTGACAGCTCTCCAGTCCTGTGTTGAGTTAAGAGCTCTGAAGTAGTGTATAAATGTAAATGTGCTGTATTTATATATCTTTTCCAGTCTTAACAACTGCTCAAAGCTCTTTTACATCTACAAGAAACATTCACCATTCACACACATTCAGACACTGTGGCCGGGGCTGCCATACAAGGTGCCACCTGCTCATCAGATAACCATTCACACACATTCACACTCCGATGCGCAGCAACAGGGGCAACTCGGGGTTCAGTGTCTTGCCCAAGGACACTTTGACAATGACTGCAGGGGCGGGGATCGAACCACCAACCTTCCAATTGGCAGGCAACCGCTCTACCACTGAGCCACAGCCCCACAGTATACTATGCATCACGTATGGAGTGCATGTCTGTTGCATGCTGTTTGCTGTGCTGTATACTGTGGGGAATAAAAGGATATATATATTCTAGCAGGTACGGCCTCTGAGTGTTTGTCTGTAAAGGAGAGTGTACTTTACGGTGTTGTTGATTATTGACAGTGTGAGCCTGTTGAATACATCTGTACTGTATTTTGTGACAGGGTAAAGGGACAATTTATTCTGGCAGGGAAAAAGTGTTTTTTTTGTGGTTATTTGCTTATAGTCGACCACTCCGCGATCCTGTCTAAAGATTTCACAAAACATAACTGTACACCAACCTGAGAGTTTCCAGTCTGCAGTGTGGACTCTTCAGTCCAGGAGACATCAGCTCCACTCCTGAATCCTTCAGATCGTTGTTACTCAGGTCCAGCTCTCTCAGACTAGAGGACTGGGAGCTGAGAACTGAGGACAGAGCTTCACAGCTTCTCTCTGACAATGTACAGCCACTCAGTCTGAAAGGGATTCAATAAAAAGTAAATCCAATAATTAACAGGAAAAAATAACCACTCAGAAGGTGTTACTTTTTAGGGACACAAATCAAGCAATATATATATTACACAATGTTGCATTAAATTTAAAGTTCCTCAGGTCCTAACTAAGCACCAACCTGAGAGTTTCCAGTCTGCAGTGTGGACTCTTCATTCCAGAGGACAGATGCTTCACTCCTGAATCCCTCAGATCATTGTTACTCAGGTCCAGCTCTCTCAGACTAGAGGACTGGGAGCTGAGAACTGAGGAAAGAGCTTCACAGCTTCTCTCTGACAGGTTACAGTCTTTCAGCCTGAAAAGGAATCAGCAATGCATAAGTATGCAGCTTCAAGCAAAAAAAACAAATTATAATTAAATCAAAACTGCATTTAATCTGAATAGTTGTGTGTGCACGTACAGAGCTTTGTTGGAGGCTTTGACCACTGGCAGCAGCCTCAGAAGAGCCTCCTCTGAAGCAGAGTATTTGTTCAGGTCAAACACGTCCAGATCTTCTTCTGATGACAGTAAGATGAAGACCAGAGCTGACCACTGAGCTGGAGACAGTTTATCTGTGGAGAGACTTCTTGAACTCAGGGACTGTTGGATCTCCTCCACTAGAGAACCATCATTCAGTTCATTCAGACAGTGGAACAGATTGATGCTTCTCTCTGCAGACAGATTCTCACTGATCTTCTTCTTGATGTACTCAACTGTTTCCTGATTGGTCTGTAAGCTACTTTCTGGCTGTGTCATCAGACCTCGTAGGAGAGTCTGATTGGTCTGCAGTGACAGACCCAGGAGGAAGCGGAGGAACAAGTCCAAATGTCCATTTGGACTCTGTAAAGCTTTGTCCACAGCACTCTGATGGATATGGTTTAATTTAAGGGTTTCTCTGAAGAGTGTAGATAGCCAGGAGGTTTTTTGTTCTTCTGCCAGCAGGTTGACTCCAGAGTTGGTGAAGGTCAGATGGACATGAAGAGCAGCCAGGAACTCCTGACACTCAGATGGACGAAGCAGAACACCTTGTGTCCTGGTACAGTCCACTCTCCTCTTTAAAGATCTGTGTGAACACTCCTGAGTACACTGATGCTGCTCTGATATCGATGCCACACTCTGTCAGGTCTGATTTCATAGAAGATCAGGTTGCCTTTCTGAAGCTGCTCAAAAGCCAGTTTTCCCAGAGACTCAATCATCTTCCTGTCTCTGGACTCCAGTGTTGATCTGTCTCAGATTTCCCATGATATTTAACATTCAGTTTGGACTGCACACCAGAAGTGGATGTACATCTCAGTCAGGGTCTTGGGCGCTCTCCTCCCTCTCTGGTCTCCAACACCTTCTCCAGTACTGTAGCAGTGATCCCAGAAGACTGGGATGTGGCACATGATGTGGAGGCTTCGTGATGTCTTGATGTGGGAGATGATTCTGCTGGCCTGCTTCTTGTTTCTGTATCTCTTACTGAAATAATCCTCCTTCTGTGGGTCAGTGAACCCTCTGACCTCTGTCACCATGTCAACATACTCAGCAGGGATCTGATTGGCTGCTGCAGGTCGTGTGGTATCCAGAGGCGAGCAGAGGGAAGCAGATTCCCCCTGATGAGGTTTGTCAGCAGCACACCCACTGAGGTGGACTCTGTAACATCAGTCATCTCAGTGTTGAGGAAGTCCAGAGGAAGTCGACACTCATCCAGACCGTCAAAGATGAAGACCACCTGGACCTCTTCAACCTGCTGATTCCTGCTTCTTTGGTTCACTAAAGAAGTGATCAACAAGTTCCACCAAGCTGAACTTTCTCTCTTTCAGCACATTCAGCTCTCTGAAGGTGAATGGGAATATGAACTGGATTCCTGGTTGGCTTTGCCTTCAGCCCAGTCCAGAGTGAACTTCTGTGTTAAGACTGTTTTCCCGATGCCAGCCACTCCCTTTGTCATCACGGTTCTGATTGGTTCATCTCTTCCAGGTGGGGCTTTAAAGATGTCTTCACATCTGATTATTGTTTCTGGTCTGTCTGGTTTTTCTGATGTGTTGTTTCAATCTGTCTGACCTCATGTTCTTCATTGACCCCTGCAGCCCCTCCCTCCATGATGTAGATCTCTGTGAACATCTGATCCAGAACGGTTGGGTTTCCTGCTTTAGCAATCCCCTCAAACACACTGGAACTTTATCTTCTGGTTAGTCTTGATTTACGCTGACAAACGTCAGATTGACTTCCTGAATGAACACACAACAGAAAAAATCTTCAAGTCAAGAAAAGATATTTCAACATACAAATAATAAGTATATACACTACCGTTCAAAAGTTTGGGGTCACATTGAAATGTCCTTATTTTTGAAGGAAAAGCACTGTACTTTCAATGAAGATAACTTTAAACTAGTCTTAACTTTGAAGAAATCCACTCTATACATTGCTATGTGGTAAATACTATTCTAGCTGCAAATGTCTGGTTTTTGGTGTGCAATATCTACATAGTAATAGAGGCCCATCCAGCACTATCACTCCAGTGTTCTAATGGTACAATGTGTTTGCTCATTGCTCAGAAGGCTAACTGAGATGTAGAAAACCCTTTTGCAATCATGTTCACAACATCTGGAAACAGTTTAGGTTGTTACAGAAGCTACAAAACTGACCTTCCTTTGAGCAGATTGAGTTTCTGGAGCATCACATTTGTGGGGTCAATTAAACGCTCAAAATGGCCAGAAAAAGAACTTTCATCTGAAACTCGACAGTCTATTCTTGTCCTTAGAAATGAAGGCTATTCCAATGCGAGACATTGCTAAGAAATTGAAGATTTCCTACAACGTTGTGTACTACTCCCTTCAGAGGACAGCACAAACAGGCTCTAACCAGAGTAGAAAAAGAAGTGGGAGGCAAGAAGATAAGTACATTAGAGTCTCTAGTTTGAGAAAACGACGCCTCACCAGGTCCCAAACTGGCATCTTCATTACATAGTACCCTCAAACACCAGTGTCAACATCTGCAGTGAAGAGGCGGCTGGCGGAATTCTGAGCTTCAGGGCAGAGTGGCAAAAGAAAAAGCCATATCTGAGACTGGCCAATAAAAGAAAAAGATTAAGATGGGCAAAAGAACACAGACATGGACAGAGGAAGACTGGAAAAAAAGAGTTGTGGACGGATGAATCCAAGTTTGAGGTGTTGGGATCACAAAGAAGAACGTTTGTTAGACGCAGAACAAATGGAAAGATGCTGGAGAATGCCTGACGCCATCTGTTTAGCATGGTGGAGTAATATGATGGTCGGGGTTGCTTTGGTGCTGGTAAGGTGGGAGATTTGTACAGGGTAAAAGGATTCTGAATAAGGAAGGCTATCACTCCATTTTGCAACACCATGACATACCCAGTGGACAGCGCTTGATTGGAGCCATTTCATCCTACAACAGGACAATGACCCTGAACACACCTCCACATGGTGCAAGAACTATTTAGAGCAGAAGCAGGCAGCTGGTCTTCTATCGGTAATGGAGTGGCCAGGCAGTCCCCACATCTGAGCCCCATGGAGCTGTTGTGGGAGCAGCTTGACCGTATGGTACCAGGAAGTGCCAATCACACTGGTGGGAGCTGCTTCTGGAAGCGTGGGGGGGGGGGCATTTCTCCAGATTACCTCAACAAATGAACAGCTAGAATGCCAAAGGTCTGCAATGCTGGAATTGCTGCAAATGGAGGATTCTTTGACGAAAGCAAAGTTTGATGTAAAAAATAAAAAATCTTATTTAAAATCCAAATCATTATTTCTAACCTTGTCAATGTCTTGACTCTATTTTCTATTCATTTCACAACGTATGGTGGTGAATAAGTGGGACTTTTCAGGAAAACTTTTGAACGGTAATCTAATTTAATGCATCTTTTCAGACATTAGTAAATGTCCCATTTTTAAATGTGTTAAAATCCTCTTACTGCTCTGCAGACGGTCAGCCAGCTCCTCCTGCTTCATTCTCCTCAGGAAGTGCAGTGTGATCTTCAGAAATGCTTCTCTGCTCCTCCTCCTCTGCTTTTCATCCTCACCCTCCAAAACCTTCTCATCCTCCCTCTGACTCTCTAAGCATTCTGGGTAATCTGGACATAGAATCTTCTGAAACTTCTTCAGCTCGTTCTTTATAAAAGTGAGGATGTTCTCCTCCAGCAGCTGGACCAGAATGATAAAGTCAACATTTAGTTTAAAGAACTCAACATGTGATTCATCTCTCAGTCTGAAGGCCTGCTGGTTTGAACAGAGCAGCATGGAGACTATTGGGATCTGAATGGTAGTTCATCATTTAATCTGTAGATAATAATGAAAATATTCTTTTAATATGTACACACCATAAATATGGAGTCCAGGTCTGTTTGCTGCTGCAGGTCAGACTGACCACCGAGGCCCTCTGAGCTCTCCTGGTGAACTCTGTAGAGAAAACATCAAGTTTAAGAACATTTAATGATCTGTACACAGTCCTGATGATGACAGCTGTGGCTCTCATACATGGATGTGGTCGTTGGCTAAATCACCAAATGCATCGAGGACGTCGTATCCAGGATTACTGTACGGACATTCACTAATCAGGAGAAGGACATTTTATTAACACGGACAGCAACAACAGTTTCTCAGAGTTTTTAAAGACGTGCAATTGAACACACCATTAGTTTGAGGATTTGTTTGGGGCCGATATGTTTTACCTCCGTTATTTGTTTCCATATCTCAGTCACAGGGAAGGCAACATGTTCCCACAGTTCTGTTGTTTCTCCGTCATCTCCAACTCTGATGAGTAAATGTTACCCAGAGTCCTTTGCTGCATGCTACCAACGGGTAAGCTAAACTGAGTCTCTTCTGTTTTAATTTGGTTGTGTATGTAGGCGGGGACGTAGAGAGAAAACATACTGGGGTACTTGTAGATTGTTCTTCTGATTTAGATAGTTCAAACTGAAAAGCTCATTTGGATAAATTCTGGAATTTGAAATCATAATCGTGACATGTGTTTTTTAGTAAAGATCCTACGCACAGTTTTATAAAGAGACCCCAGGACTGTATGACTTAGTGCTGGGTTGTTTTGGTTCTTTTGTAGTGTTATTATTGCTACTGTTACAATAACTTCTAAAAAAGGTTCTGATCTGGTTTATTGGCATTTCTTTAAACCAATAACAATTGTCTTGGGCGACCCTGATCTGTCTAGTGGTTCTGGTCCTGGTATCAATGGGGATCAGATCACATGTGGCGATCGCAAACCTAGACCATGAAGCTCTGAGAGAGTCAGATAATAACAAAGTTTTAAATTCTTACCTTTCATCAACAGCTTGTCCATCTTTAAACTTCATAGGATGATCGATAGACCAGTCACTCTTCATGGACACACAGCTGGGTCCAGGTCCAGGTTCAGGTCTTTTCTGCAGACTAATGAAAAGTAGTTGAAGTTAATACTTTTAACTAGTTATATTAATGAATTTGCCCTGTTTGATGATTATAAAAATAATAATAAAGGTCTTATTTTGAGAGTTGAGTGTCAGGATGAATATTATGAATGGATCTGTCTCAGAGTAGACCATGTTGTGAACATGTAACTTCTCTTAGTGCTGCACTCTGAAGCAGAAGCTCACGTCACTTTGACTCAACATGAGTCTGAGGACTTTAGACTCAAGTTCACTAAATCAAAACCTCAACAACAAGGACTTGTGATATCACTTGGACTTGATATCCTTCCAAAACCCAAAGATTATTTATGATCATATACATTATTTGTTGCAATGAATCAACTCATGTTCCTGAAAACAGACTTTCAGCCGTGGTAAGAAAGGTGTTTGGTAGTTCAAAGCTGGCTGGTGGTCCTGGTCCTGGTATCACTGGGCACCAGATCAAAACCACATTATGTGGCATCGCCAAACCCGACTATGAAGCTCTGAGAGAGTCAGGTAATAACAAAGTTCACTTTTAATTTACCTTACCTTTCATCAACATCTCGCGTCCATCTTTAAAGTTAATATTTACGACCCTTAGACCGGTCACTCTTCATGGACACACAGCTGGGGGTCCAGGTCCTGGTTTCTGCTGCTGCTCCTGATACAAACAAAGACCATGGATGAGTTACTCTTCACCAAATGTAATGTGATGAAAGATGGCGTCTCATGTCAGTAGATAAGCAGTGGTTGTCTCTTTGCTGCGATTCCAGTAAGAAGTTTCTTATTAACTAGATATTGAGAGGGAATCCTGAGGGAGAGTGATGTGAGTGCTGAGCTCTAACATGGAAGAAGAGTCCATCATCATCTCACCTCTGAGCTTTGGTCTGGCTGTCATGGTCCCCCCACAGAGTGGTTTTAGAGGGAGGGGGTCCCTCCTCTCTGTCCTCACACTGCTCATAGCAGAGTCCACACCTGCTGGGAGACTCACCTCTGTTACTATGACAACCTTTTCATCCCAGGACACATGGTCTCTCATTCCTCTCCAACATGTCCCAGATGCTGTAGAAAACAGTGAGTCAGCGGATCTTTCCTCAGACACACACAAACCAAGTCGGTCTCAGTAGTTGGAAGATGCTGTGGTTTAAATATAATGCATCATGGATCTAAGGTATTGGACAAGATCTGACACATCCTTCATTTTTCACTGATGATTTAGGTCCCCCATCAGATGATGGAGTTCTACTATCTGTCCACTAGATGGAGCTAACTGACCATCTAATGAGCTAAAGATCAGCAACATCAACTCTGCTGTGAGCAGCAGTGTGATGTCTGCTGTTATGTATCCTAATATCTAGGGCTGAGGGGAAGTGGAACAGATGATGAATGAAGCTGATTCTGTAAAACAAGAAGCTGTTACATAATGTCTAGGGCTTAGAGGAAATGGAAGAAGAACTAATGACTCTGATACGGTCTGTCAAAGACCCTAAGACCTGTCAAAGACCCTAAGACCCGTCAAATCTGACTCCACAATTCATTAATAATTCCCGCGTCTTCTTTTATCGGATTTATGTTTGCCAGAACACATGGTTTCAGCATTTAAGTTACATAACACACAAACTGCTGGCACACAGAGGCATAGGTTTTGTTTCCAGATTTTGTTACGGGATATATCATTTTGAGTATTACACAGTGAACGTTTCTGCTATAACTATTTCTACATCAATAAGGCCCTCTGTGTTTTGTTGTGGAAGTAAATCTCTTCAAATGTGCACGTGTACTTATTCATGTGAATCATACATTCATTAATTTGAATGGACTTCATACAGCTCAGATGTGTGTCATCAGATTTCTGCTCATGTTTACAACTTTGTGCACATTCTAAACATAACTCCTCCATCTCTGTTGTTTGGAGAGTTGTAATATAGTATATATAGTATAATATAGTCTGCTGGGCATGTCATTGCTCCGCTGATGGTGAGACCGTCTGGCAGACACAGAGGCCCATCTGGGTCTCTGACAGAGTTTTAGAGGTGGCTGTACGCTGCTCTTCATCGGAGGACTACGTCACTGCCCCCCCACAGCAGAGCGGGTCCACCAGCTGCGCTGCTCACCTCCATCTTTACAGAGAGAGAGGACACGAAGGGACGGACGGGTCTGTGATGCTCAGAGCTCAGACCTGAAGCCGGGGAAATGCACCTGGGATGGCTCGTGAAAAGTTTTTTTCTCAGTTTGCGACATTTTCAAAATTACACAGACAGGGTGGCTCTTGAACCCCCCCCCCCCCCACAGTCTCTGAAAGCTCAACAGGTCTATAGATAAACTCATCTTTCAGATGGCATTTAACCGACACTTCAGCCTGAGAAATCGGGGGGTGTGGCGTGTGAGTGTGTGAAACCAGTCAAATGTGTGTATTTCAAGGCCAATGTGTGAGAGTTGGCAGCCCTGCCATTATGGTTAGCATGGTTAGCATTGGTTAGCATTGGTTAGCATTGGTTAGCTCCTGTTGTTAGAGCAGCTGGTGATCCTGAACACGGGGTGCTGTTAGGATTAATCACTGTTCCAGTTAACCCTAACCAAGCTCAACTCTTCTCCAACAAAACACATTTTACAGTTTAATGAAAGATCAAAAATCAGCTGAAAAGTGGAACTTACCAGATGTTTAACGAGGGGAAACATCTGCTTCACAACAAGACAAAGTCAAAGTAAAAAACTGCTGCCTAACAAAGAGCAGGGCGTTCACCAGGGAGAGAGAGAGGAAGTGGGGGGGGGAGAGAATCTGGATTCAGTTCCACAGTCTGGACCTGAACGCATCACAATAATCTCATATCAAATATTACATCACACAGGGGACATGTTACTGCCCTGAGAACTCTTACATTACTACAGTATATCAGTATATAGAGTATAGAACAGTGGAGCAATAAAACATAGTTTAACTTAGTATCAGATATCATTTAGAAGACTACATCATAAAACAGCAACTCAGAATATCAATATATGCTATAATACAGTAATACAGACCACCTTCAGTCCTGTCCCCCTTTGTCAGCAGAGCTACATTTGACTTCTTAACCCTTGTTTTGTCCTTCGGGTCACAGGGACTTGTTTAGTTTATTTAACAGGTTTGAGTGGAGGACGGGTCTCTGGGACATGTCCCAAATAGTTGCTGTAAAGCTGTCTGACCAGTTCTGACACTCCTTGCATTTTACACTGATACACACAACACACCACACACACAACACACACACACACACACACACACACACACACACACACCACACACACACACACGTTAATGCACTCTGTAACTTTTTCTCCTTTTACCAAAGTAACAACTTCAAGGCAGAACTTTAACTTGTACTAACAAAGTCATGTGTTGGTACTTTTACTGCAGTCCAGAATGATCATACAGGAACTCTGTACTGCAGTAAAAGTACACACAATCAGTGTCAAAGTACTACTGGGTTTTAGATCAAATGTCCCACGGCAAGTGGATCAGAGCTGTTTGGACACGCCCTGTTTTATTGTGGTGTAGCCACCAGCGTAGTTACGTTGTCATCTTCCTCATTCTCTCTCTCACACACACACACACACACACACATATAACACACACACACACACACACACCACACGCACACACACACACACACACACACTCTCGCACGCACAACACACACACACACACACACACACACACACACTCTCGCACGCACGCACACACACAACACTCTCGCACGCACACACACAACACACACACACACACACACTCTCTCACACACACACACACACCACACACACACACAGGAGTATGACAAATGGATTATTACTTATTGATCAGTATTGCTAAAGATAAATAAATGCGTTGATTATTTATTTAATTTGATAAAGTGATGAGATATACATGTTCATAACTTTACTTATATGATGAAGTACCATGATAATAGCTAATAACTGAAACCTGTGCTTCCTAAAAACACAAAGAAATAATCAGCAGGTTGATCAATAAAGAAAAGAATCACTGCAGCATCATATAAAACTGCTCCAAACATCAATGGAGCTTACACCTGAACGCACCACAAAGACAATCTCATCATGTCGGTACTTTTTACTGCAGTACACAATGATCTGATGCTCATTCTGTACTGCAGTACAAGTACAAACAACTCCGTGTCAAAGTACTACTGGGTGTTGGATCAAGTGGACCAGAGCGGTCCGACCAGTTTTTCTCTGATGTGGACCAGATGACGTTGTGCTGTTGTTGTGACCTGAGAACTAGCAACAGTAAGACATGCTAATCCTTCTCCAACCACTCTCCTTTAACTCAGATGGACACTCATCAGGATCATAGTCTATCGAGACAAATCTGAAGAACAACCCAGAAAGAAACTGGTCTTCTGTCCAGTCCAACAGATTGAATCAAAGGGATTCTGTTCATCAAACATTTCCAGACTCCTCTGGTCAGATTCTCACCTGCTGAAGTCTCTTCAGGTCAGTTTCCAGACCCGGTCCTCCTTCATGTGTCCAGGAGACACTGGGAGACAAGAAGCTGCTCGTTGTCCCTCGTCAGTCCTGAAGTCGATGTGCATTTGATGTGAAGACGCCGTCCCAGTTCATAACTTCAGAGTCAGAGAGACGTCAGAACCAGTCCAACCTGTTCCCAGAGCCAGTCCCCCATCAGATGATGGAGTTCTACTATCTGTCCACTAGATGGAGCTAACTGACCATCTAATGAGCTAAAGATCAGCAGCTTGTACAGCAGCAGGGATCTCTCCAAGTGGCCTCCGGGTCACATAAAATAAATATAAATTCATCTAGAATCATATATATTGTCAAATAACAAGGGATAATAATATATAATGAGCTGAAAATGTTAGATAAAAGTAAGTACTGAAATATAAATGTATATGATATTTATATATGAATAAGTTAACATTATATAAGTAGGAGCTCATCAGAAGTGCACAAGTTGTGTTATAGCATCAGGATTCCTATTGCCAGCTGAAGGCTTAGAAGGGAACGGGGTGGGGGGGGGGGGGGGGGACATGCTGCCGGTCGGAGTTGAACCGGACCCGCTGTGTCGAGGAGTAAGTCTCAATATATGGGGGGGGGGGGGGGGGGCCCTGCTTTTCTTCTTCTAATGACAGGAAACACCAGAACTAGATGAAGAATCTGCTTTTAACAGACTGATGAAGTCATCGGTTACCAAGACAACAACCAGCAGGTCGGTAACATCTTCACAGCAGAACGTGTACTAACGCAGTACTTTGGTAGCGGTACTGGTACTTTTTACTGAAGTACAGATTAAACATCAGAGACTTCAGATTCTTTCATGAGTTGTGTTTTAAATCTGAATAATAAGAGAGTGTCAGTACTATTAAATGAGTCATTAACTGTCCTCACGCTAACAGATCCCCTTCAGTCCTGTCTCCCTCTGTCTCAGAGCTGCATTTCATTTCTCAAATATTACTTTGAATCACCTCCATAACTGTTACTATGGTTACTAGAGATGGGCCGGATAAAGCACTTTTGCCGAATACGAATATTATACGAGTAATACGAGGTAATATCTGTGCTCCGATTGAATAAAACTCCTGATTGGGTAGCGGACCACGTAGCGTGCTGTGATAGTCACAGTGCCCCCCCCCCCCCCACCCCCCCCCCACCCCCCCCCCACCACACACACACAAACACACACACGGTCTGCTCACTCACACACAGAGTCAGTAGGAACTGACGTGTCGAGTGGCAGCACGCCCGTTTGTCGCTCTGAGAGATTGTTTGAGTGAGTGAGTGAGTTTAGACATTGTCATCACTCTTCTGAATTAAACCCTCAGTTTAAATTCATATTGAATCCTGTAATGATGGTCCTGGGTTTATGGGACTGATTAACTGATCAAGATAGTGGATGCTTTCTGGCTACCAGCTACAGCCACGAACAGCGCAACGCAAGCGGCCAGTGTTTTCATTATTATGAATGCCGTAGCTGTGTGCATGCCTGGATTTACTTTACTACTCACTTCATCTGCGTTGTGAGATCCCTTTTCTGGATTGGAGCAGAGCAAAACAACTTCGACATAACTTCCATCTATCTGTGCTGCTGTGAAGACGGCCAGCTTCGCGGTGGAAGAGTGGAAATCTGACTCCAGTCGTCTTGGTTGGTCCAGGGATAGTACCATCCTGGATTAAGCATTGTATTAAGCACCTTCTCTGGGTTGAGTGCAGCTTGGGAACGCATTGTTTATCCGAGGTAATCATTTCATTCAGCTTCGCTTCCTGCATCACGGCACCGCGTCACTGGAGGTCGCTGCGGAGGGGCGGAGCCGGTGGTGGAGTCACTCTGCTCCAAAAAGAGGATCCTAAGTTTTTAATGGATGTTGATTAAAATCCGCGGATGATTCTTACTGGGCTGTACTTGATAGCGCTGTGTGCCTCTATTGGAATCTTCCCTCGTTGCCATGGAAACACGTTGCTCTCATTTCCGGATTGTTTACTCCGGGGGAGGAGCGAAACGAGCCATCAGCTGGCTGCGGTCATTCAACCCCAGCCTCTGCGCTTCACCTCTGGCACATTGGAAGTGCAACGTCTAAGCTGTCTTATGGCTCTGCGAAACTATCTGGGGTCTAAAGGAGCAGCCCTTTTAAAGTTGGCAGTCATCCACAACCACCGTCATTATAAACTGCCTAAACAGAGACTTTTGGTTATATTGCTGCTATTGATTTCTGGGAATGTCCACCCAAATCCAGGCCCAGAGCAAAATATGTCATATGACACCCCTGAAAGCTTTAAATGCAGAAAGGGCTTGGGATTTTGTCATTTGAATGTTCGTAGTCTGGTTGGCAAAATAGATCTGGTTCGTATCTGGGCACTTTCAACTAATGCAGATGTTTTTGTTTTAAGTGAAACTTGGCTCAACAAATCTATTTCTGATAAGGATGTGTCTGTAGGTGGGTACAACGTATTCAGAACAGACAGACTAAAAAAGGGTGGAGGTGTTGCAATATATGTGAAAAAGTCATTTCTTGTGAATGTTATTGTCTCAAAGTCAATAAGCAGACAATTTGAATTGTTGGCCCTTGATTTAGAAGTCTCTAAGAGCCTTCACATCACAGTTGTTGGTTGTTATAGACCCCCCTCAGCTGATAGTAGCACTCTGTCTTCTCTGAGGGAGTTTTTAACAAGTCTTCATTATAATGAAATTGTCTTTTTAGGAGATTTTAATTGGAACTGGCTTTTGCCAATGTCTGATCATTTTAAATTATTCTGTGATTCTTTTAATCTCTTTCAGATTGTAAATAGCCCCACCAGACCAAACCTAAAACATCCAGAAAAATTATCCTTAATTGATCTTATTCTTACAAATGCCCCTCACAAATACTCTTGTGCCTCTGTTTTTGCAAATGATATAAGCGACCATTGTCTTATAGCATCTGTAAGGAACACGAAAATTCCTAAAACAAGGCCGCGCATAATCTTTAAGAGGGCAATGAAGCAGTTCTCAGTGCAAGGCTTTTTACATGATCTGTATGATTTTGATTGGGGAAGAATTAGTCTTATTGATGATGTTGAAAATGCTTGGACATTTTTTTATAATGGTTTCACAGGCCTGGTAAATAAGCATGCCCCCCTCAAAAGACAAAGAGTGAAAGGGCGAAATAATGTTTGGTTTAACCATGAACTGTCTGACCTTCTTCTGGAGCGAAATCAGGCCTGGGCTCAAGCTAGGAAGTCAAAGCTTGAGTCTGATTGGTTGACATTTCGGCGGTTACGCAATCTATGTACTGTCAAAATTCGTAATGCCAAATCTGCTTATTTTCTTTCTGAAACATCCAAAAATTTAAATAACCCTCTCAAGTTCTGGAAAACAATCAAATTATTAACTGAAACAAAAACAGAGACAGAAGTACCATCTTGTATTGTTGTTGATGACAAAAAAATCATTGACAAAGACAAAATTCTCAATAGTTTCAATAATCATTTCATTACTGCTAGCTCCCTTTATGAAACACTACATAATTCAATCTCCAGCTCTCCCACGGTATGTCCTGTTGATCAGTTACTCACAGCTCAACCATTTCATTTCAAGACAGTAACCGTACCAGAAGTAAGGAAGGCCTTGAAGGATTTAGATCCAAAGAAATCATCGGGTCCAGACAAATTGGAACCATATTTTTTTAAAATAGCTGCAGATCTGATAGCCAATCCAGTTACATATTTAATTAACCTTTCTTTAGCCACAAATCAGGTAGCAGCCATCTGGAAATCTGCCAATGTTCTCCCCCTTCACAAAGGTGGTGATCCTGCAAACATAAATAACTATAGGTCTATTTCTAAATTGTCAGTATTAGCTAAATTAATGGAATCACTCATTAGCATGCAATTAAAAGACTATCTAATTAATAACAATATTCTGACTGAATTTCAATCCGGTTTCAGGAAACAACATAGTACAATAACAGCTGTTTTGAAAGTTGTTAATGACCTAGTCAAGACTTTGGACAATAAACAGCGCTGTGCAGCACTGTTTATTGATTTGTCAAAAGCTTTTGACACAGTGGATCATAAAATTCTCCTTCAGAGACTCACCTCTATTGGACTATCAGAACAAGCAGTGGGATGGTTTAACAGTTACCTATCAGGGAGAACACAATGTGTGCAAGTAGATGGTGTTACTTCTGCCACCTTAAATATTTCAAAAGGGGTGCCTCAGGGCTCAATCCTTGGGCCTCTTCTTTTTATCATTTATACAAACAACCTCTGCAATAATATAAAAAATCCAAACTATAATTACTACGCTGATGACACTGTTCTCTATTGTTCTGGGTCCACATTAGGTCAAGCAATCACAAATTTGCAGTCCGCTTTTAATATCTTGCAACATAATCTGGCTTCTTTAAAATTGGTTCTAAACTCTAAAAAAAACTAAAGTCATGACTTTCACTCTGGGAAAATCAACTAAGAATAATGTCCCAACCATTTGTACACTTTCTGGTACAGAAATTGAAGAAGTGTCACATTACAAATATTTGGGTATTACCATTGACCAATCAGTGTCTTTTACAATGCATATCCAAGATTTAGTTAAAAAACTGAAATTGAAGTTAGGTTTTTTCTTTAGAATCAAGTCTTGTTTATCATTTGAATCAAAAAAACAACTAGTAAATGCAACATTCTTGTCTGTCTTGGACTACGGTGATATTTTATACATGCATTCAACCTCCCAGTGTCTTCATGCTTTGGACACTGTGTTTCATGGAGCCTTGAGATTCATCACAAACTTAAAATCTCTCACTCATCACTGTTTGTTGTATTCTCGGGTCGGGTGGTTTTCACTCTCGATTCGGCGTTGGATGCACTGGCATCTTTTTATTTATAAGGCAGTATTAGGACTTCTTCCTCCTTATCTGAACACCTACATCGTCCCGAGGTCTGCAGGGACATATCACCTGTCCTCACAGGATCTGGTTTTATTGACAGTCCCTAAAGCCCGCACTGACTTCAGTAAAAAGGCTTTTAATTTTGCAGCCCCATCTGCATGGAATCAGCTTCAGAATGAACTCCAGTTGAAGGAGTTGGTCTCATTTTATTCTTTTAAAGGCTTGTTAAAGGACCTTGCAGAAGGGCGGTCTGTATGTCACTGTTTTTAAATTGATTTAGGACCCTGGTATTTTATGATGACATTGTTGTTTGAGTGAAAGTGTGTTTATGTATTTGTAAGTGTCTCTGTCTATCTGAAACGTGCTGCTGCCACTTGCCAGGACACTCTTGTAAAAGAGATTTTTAATCTCAAGGAGTTTTTTATCCTGGTTAAATAAAGGTTTGAATGAACACACACACACACACACACAGAACACTGAGAAGTCAACAGCTCTCTCTCTCTCTCTCTCTCTCCCTCAGTCACTCAGGTCCGCGGGTCTGTTCCGTTGACGTTTAGGGTTTCTTTTGCTCTAGGGTGTTTTTTTCTTCAGTTCGTAGTACTTACGTAGTAACCAGTAGGTTTCTGGTAACGTGGGGTTTCGGACAGTGCGTGGTAGAAAGCGACTCGCGCTCAGTTTTATTTTTTAACCTCTGCCTTCATCCATTTGATCCGCAGAACACAGTCCCCCCCCCACCCCTCTTTCTTTCTCTCTCACTGTCTCTCTCTCTCTCTCTCTCTCTTACACACACAGGCTACCTGTAATAACAAATAAAAATCACACTGATCATAAAAAAGTTGAAATAAGAAAGTTATATTATTGAAAACTCTTGTTCAGATAGCTTCTACACACCTAATGTTCACAGCCCAGACTAGCAGCTAGCTTCTATGCAGCTAGCTGGCTGTTGTGGAGGAAGTATCAAGGTAGTAAGTATTAAAAGCTAAATGTACAACGTATACGTCGATGTATATGTGACCCGGAGGCCACTTGGAGAGATCCCTGCTGCTGTACAAGCTGCTGATCTTTAGCTCATTAGATGGTCAGTTAGCTCCATCTAGTGGACAGATAGTAGAACTCCATCATCTGATGGGGGACTGGCTCTGGGACCAGGTTGGACTGGTTCTGACGTCTCTCTGACTCTGAAGTTATGAAGACGTCACGGCGTCATCGGATCAAATGCACATCGACACCAGAAATTCATACGTTGTAGAATTATTCTATTAATGTCAAGAAGTAACACAGATGTAGAAGAAAGACATCCCTTTATACGGATATCTGGTGAGGGGAAATTCACATTGTTCACTCAGTTTGGTTCATTTAATACACACTGGACAGTGAGGTATTGGCAGAGGTGGAAAATAAGGAAATACATTACTTATGTTACTGTACTGAGCAGTTTTGTTGTGTATTTTTCAAGTAGTTTTTAAAATGTACTTGATTTTAAGGTGAAGGATTGTATTTTGCTACATTACAAATCCTATTGTTACTGAGTAAAAAGAAGTTTACTAATGAAAACTGAAAGGAAGAAAAACTTTAAAAATCCCACCGTCTATAACCACTACACCAGACCTGGGCTTTCTTTTTTGTGCCAACGTATGCAGCTTCTTCTTCTCTGGTGGCAAGGCGCAATTAAAAAGAAGTAGAAGAAGTGTAAGGTGTGGGAGGGTCGGACCCATGGATGTATTAAGAGAACGGTCGGACCCCTGTGGGGGCGAGCTGAGACCTGAATGGGAGACATTAACATGGACGGGAATCAGCTGTTATCCCTCAAAAACATCAGCTCATGGGAAAGAAAGAGAGGTCGATACAGAGCGCCGAGGTTTTAACCAAACATGGACGCACAACATCAACACAACACTACGCCATCTTCTGAAGGGGAGTTTCTAGTTACTTTTCAGGTTTTTCCCTTCTTGTCCAATGAAAACCACGTATCTCCAGATGTGTGTTGATGTTGAATGTTTGTGATAAACTGAAGTATGATGTCATAAGAGCGTCATAAAAAAAAAAATCTGCAAAATAAGAAGAAACTAAATGTCAAAGTTCAACTCAGTTCAGTTTATTTAAGAAGAAGACAGATCAAATTAATAAAACTAATGATTATACATGGGTTAAAAATCCCAGAATTAGCCAAAAGCTTGCAAACCTCCCCCCCCCCCCCCCCCCCGAATCCAGTCAGCTGTTTCATGGCACAGGGAACATTTCACCAGTAGAAGGAAAAATGGATTCAATACAATTTCAGCAAATTTTGGACGCTAACTTGATGCCATCTGTGAAAAAGCTGAAGTTAAAGAGAGGATGGCTTCTACAAATGGATAATGATCCTAAACACACCTCAAGTACAAGGTATTAACTCTGCAGAGGGCCCAAACTTTTGCAGACATCATTTTTTTGTTTTCAGTTATTTTGGTGTAAATGATGGAAATAAAATCTAACTTTTGTGACATATTGTACAAATGTCTAATCTGTCATTTGATGCCTTTCGAGATTTTTCCATCTTGATGCACATTAATACACATTTTTACCTGGGGTGCCCAAACTTTCAAACCCCACTGTAGTTATTGTTTTTTCTTGAAGCTGCACTTTCATCTGTCTCTTTGTAGTATTGCTTATTTAAAGCTAATGTACTTGTTCAGACTATTTCGGCTTCTCTCCAGTGTGTTTGCGCTGGTGTCGTTTAAGGATACTACTCTGAGAAAACGTTTCCCCACATTGTTCACACGAGTACGGCTTCTCTCCAGTGTGAACACGTCGGTGAGATTTAAGGGTACTATTCACAGAAAATGTTTTACCACATAGATTACAGCTGTACGGCTTTTCTCCGGTGTGAATGTGCAGGTGTGTTTAAGGTTACAGCTCTGAGAGAAGGTTTTCCCACAGAGTTCACACGAGTACGGCTTTTCTCCAGTGTGAACACGTCGGTGTAATTTAAGGCTACGACTCTCAGAATACGTTTTCCCACAGTGTTTACACGAGTACGGCTTCTCTCCAGTGTGAACACGTTGGTGAGATTTAAAGCTACCAATCCGAGAAAATGCTCTACCACATATATCACAGCTGTACGGCTTCTCTCCAGTGTGAATGCGCTGGTGTCGTTTAAGGTTACAGCTCTGAGAGAATGTTTCCCCACATTCACACCAGTACCGCTTCTCTCCGGTGTGAACACGCTGGTGAGATTTAAGGCCACCAATCCGAGAAAAGGTTTTCCCACAGTGTTCACAGCAGAGCAGCTTCTCTCTGGTGTGAACAAGCTGGTGTCTTTTAAAGTTATTACTATGAGTAAAGGTTTTACCACATGGATCACACCTGTACGGCTTCTCACCAGTGTGTCTGCGCTGGTGACGCTTAAAGCCACTACTTTTAGTAAAGGTTTTCCCACATTGATCACACCGATAAGGTTTCTCTCCGGTGTGAACACGCTGGTGCATTACTAGGTTACCCCTCCAAGAAAAGGTTTTACTACATAGATCACAGCTGTACGGCCTCTCTCCAGTGTGAATGAATTGATGCATCATTAGGTTACCCTTCTGTGTGAAAGCTGCCCCACATTGATCACAGCTGTACGGTTTCTCTCCAGTGTGAACTCTCTGATGAATCTTTAAAGTTCTAGATGTTGTGAAGGATTTGTCACAGTGTTGACAGTGGTGACATTTTGGTCCCTCTCCTCTTCTCTGTTTCTATAGCAACAGACAGAGAGAGAGAGAGAGAGTTAGTGAACAACCTTCTTAAACCCTGGACTTGCTCTCACTCTTAATCCAATAATTTACGACAAAATTAAGGAAAATATGTGGCGGTTGCAGACATGTTATTATGGAAGCAAATGTAGGGCTCATAACTTTTATAAGTTCAGAAACATTTTTTTTAGGAAAATTACCCAATTTAACTGATTGGCAATTTTAAAAAACTAAATCCTTTGCACATTCTCTTCAGTTTAACCTTGAGTTAGAAATGTTACTGGTGGGGGGGTGTGGGGGGGCGGGGCGTGATGCCTAGGTTTAGTAATAATGGGTCCAGTTATAAACTAGTCGGACCAAGGTGAAAACAACGGCTCCACAACATTATCACATCATTTAGAAAGAAAAACTATTTACATATTAAACAAGTTAGACTAAAAGATGACATAAACACAGATGAAGATATTGTGACACTATGCCATTGCAAGACCAGGCCTCCACAAGCTGAAATAGTTTCACAGTGTTTATTATATTACAAAGATATCGGCAATAGGCTTTTAAAAAACTAGTGAAAACTGGCTGCTGAAGCACCGCCCCCCCCCCATGTTTGATTTGGAGATCAGGAAGATTTATTTCTCCAACATGAAGTTAACTACCAAGTTGGATTTGACGTTACATGTGAAGTTGGATGTGGTTCAGAAATAGAAGAAAATAATAATGCACATTAATAAACATATGGAGTATGTGGAAAATGCGGAGAGGGTTAACAACCAAACTGATAAATGATGTTCGGGAGCTTTCACAGCAGCGTCGCCCTGTTGTTTCTACCGTTTTATTAGGACAGTTAATCCCATTAAGACCACCAGCAGCATGCTACTAACAATAGAACAGGGTCCATTTTTAAAAACATAACATTTCCTTCCATTGTTTTGCAGACGATGAACAAATCTATTTGTCTCAATGACAATAAGACTGACATTGTTGTGTTTGGTTGTTTGGTAGTGCTGAACATGTTAGTGCCTGTGTAGATGTTCTTTAGGTTCCCGTATTCGTCCTTTTACCAAGAATCTGGGTGTGTGCTTTTAAATTTGACAAACAGATTAGTTCTGTTGTTAAAACCACTTTCTTCCAGCTGAGACTTTGGGCTAAGGTCAGAGTCATATCTGCATTATTACGTCTGGATTAGACTACTGTAACTCTTTGTGTTGATTAGATCAGTCATCCCTCCGTTGGTTAGTTAGTCCAGAACACAGCAGCTCCACTTTTAACCCGGGACCAAAAAGCGGGACCACATCACACCTGTTTTGGCCACGCTCCATTAAAAGCGTATTTCTCTAGATTTTAAATGGGTTGTTGCCTTCTTATTTATCGGAGCTTCTACACATCAGTCCTGTCGAGGTACTGAGGTCTTCATTCAGATGCTCATCGATGAGACCAGATCCAGGTTAGGCAATAATCTCTCTCTCTCTCTCTCTCTCTCTCTCTAACACGGACTAACCTTCCACATGGTAGCAGAACACTTATTGAAGATTTCAAGGCAGTAAAACTCATGAGAGTTCAGCGAGCTACAGAATAGTTTTAACTTCCGTTCTTCACTTCAACAAGTCTGGAAACGGGAAAGGAACGATAAAGGAAAAAGTCTGTTGACATGACAACTGTTTTGTGCTGGTCTGAAAATGTATCTGATCTTTGACTCAAACCTGATCCAAACCGAGCCGTGAGCTTGGTGATCCATTGCAGCCCGACTACTAGACATGGATGTTTATGCATGTTCATATCTCAATGTCGAGAGTCATTTATATAAAAATCCTAAAAGACATTAGTGAAAGCGTCTGTGAGCATTCATTAATATTGAGATCAGATTCCTGGTCTCTTCAGTCTGGAGTAACCTCTTTCCTTCACTCACCTCCTCCTTCTTCCTCTTGCTCCCTCGCTCCTCTGAGTCTCCCGAGGCCTCCCTGACACCTTTCCTCTCCTCCTCCTCCTCCTCCTCCTCCTGCTCCTCCTCCTGGTGTCTCTGCAGGTACTCGGTGATCAGGTCCAGGTCCAGGTGGTCTTGCGGCTCCCATGTGTTCTCCTCACTGGAAAGGTGAGTGCAGACAGAAGAACATCTCCTCACACTTTGTTTTTTAGGAAATACATTCTCATTATTCCTTTTATCTGTTGCCATGGTGATAGGTTATTTGCGGGTCTGTGTGTGTGTGTGTGTGTGTGTGTGTGTGTGTGTATATGGACCAAAATCACCAGTTATTAATATTCTAGACTCCTCCTTACTCTGAGAACCCCTTCCATTTCAGCAGAAACTCTACTCTTCCCTTCACCACTCTGCGGTCCAAAACCTTCTCCACCACATACTCCTCCTCTTCCTCCTTCACTGCTGCAGGCTCCTCCTCCTCTTCTTCCTTCACTGCTGCAGGCTCCTCCTCCTCTTCCTCCTTCACTGCTGCAGGCTCCTCCTCCTCTTCCTCCTTCACTGCTGCAGGCTCCTCCTCCTCTTCCTCCTTCACTGCTGCAGGCTCCTCCTCCTCTTCCTCCTTCACTGCTGCAGGCTCCTCCTCCTCTTCCTCCTCCTCCTCTTCCTCCTTCACTGCTGCAAGCTGCTCCTCCTCCTCTTCCTCCTTCTTTCCTGCTCCGGTCGCCAGCTTGACGTCTGCCCCAAGGTGGGGGGTTTCAAATTGAGTAACCGTGGTAACCAATGATTGTTCTTGATTGGTTCACTACTTAACTCTCAGAGGAGAAACCCTGGAAAGCAGAATCACGGAGTCAGTGAGTGAGAGAACGAACCGCCGTCCTCGTCTCCAAATCTCTGTTTATTACAAATTCTCCCAAACACAAAAGCAGAAAACAGTCGTCAACAACAACGTTCCCCTCGTGGAAACATGTTTCACTTCAATTTAAGAACCCAAACACCATTTTCTTTACTCCCCATTCTTCAGTGGGCAACATCTTCCACACTCAAATTCCCAGAAATAGTCTCGTCCTTCCCAAAATAAATATCCCCCTTACTGCACCGTTTCAATAATAATATCTATCTCTTCTTTCTACCTCCAAACTCCTCCGTTATACTAACGTCATCATGGAAATCATAAACCCTCTTTGGCTGGAAATAAATATTCAAACGACTTCAGAGTCAAAACATGAGCCATCATACACCTGGGGACAATAGTTCAACTTATAATACATTCCTTTACTAATACTCTGGACAACTTTTAGGAGGAACTCCCCTTTAAGAGTTAAACAACATTTTAACATTAACAATCCTGTCAGGATACGTTAAAAACCACAAAATAACTCATTACCAGGGAATGGAAGCACCAGCACCCAGAACCACACACACAACCCTATGCTAACTAGCATGTTAGCTAGCAGTAATTAGACTGTGTCTATGTTAATGTTAACTAGCATGTTAGTTAGCAGTAATTAGCCTGTGCCTATGTTAATGTTAACTAGCATGTTAGTTAGCAGTAATTAGCCTGTGCCTATGTTAATGTTAACTAGCATGTTAGTTAGCAGTAATTAGCCTGTGTCTATGTTAATGTTAACTAGCATGTTAGTTAGCAGTAATTAGCCTGTGCCTATGTTAATGTTAACTAGCATGTTAGTTAGCAGTAATAACGGTTCACATCTACGTCATCGAGCTCAGTTGGAGTCTGCGCAGTAACGCTCAGCATCACCGGGAAAGAGCTTCTAACACACTCCACTGGTCTCCATGGAAACAGCGGGACCTGTTGGTCCATGTCTTTACCTGTCTATGGTACCACCCCGATACACACCTGTTAGCTAGTTTTTCCACTGCTGGTAACAGCTCGACTTGTCTCAACTCTACTCTACGCATTCTGCGTCCTTTTTCCATTGCAGATTGAGCAACGCTTCAGCGTGGGCTGGTCACCATAGCTACGCGTGATGATGTAATTTTTCAACGTGAATCACAACAACACGTCGGCTAATTTGCCACAGCCAGAACATTTGTTTTGTTTCTAAAGAAGCTGAAGGAAGCAACGAAAATCTGAAAAAGAATTCCGACGGAGTTGACGTTTGTTCGCCGACACAAAAGAGTAAGTTAAGTTCCCGGTAACGTTAGCTAACATCTGCATGTGTTCAGGTCCCAGTCAGTATTTACTATACGCTAAATAAAGTACAGGAACTTTAGTAACCATGGTTACACACCACAACATGTCTGCTGTTTGTTTCAGATCATTCACGCTTTGTGAAATCGCCGCCGCAGACCGTCCGGTGGGCGTTCGATGCACGATCTCTGGTTCTGGTTCTGATCTCTGGTTCTGGTTCTGATCTGCGGTGCTTCGTATAATTTTTATGAGAGTCTGGTTTATGACAACGACTGGGATGCATCTGGGACAGAAGAGCGGGGGGGGGGGTGAGACGCCGTTACAGGGTGCAGAGGAAGAAGACCGGGATGTACAGGAGGGTTTGATGCGCTACTTGAAAAGCTAAATAAAAACTTTTCTTTGATATGTTGTCTTGTTTTTTTAAAGGAACAGTGTGCAACATTGTAGACAACATGCAAAAGCCCCTAACAGCCCCTAGTAGCCCCTAACAGCCCCTAACAGCCCCTAGTAGCCCCTAGTAGCCCCTAACAGCCCCTAGTAGCCCCTAGTAGCCCCTAACAGCCCCTAACAGCCCCTAGTAGCCCCTAGTAGCCCCTAACAGCCCCTAGTAGCCCCTAACAGCCCCTAACAGCCCCTAATAGCCCCTAACAGCCCCTAACAGCCCCTAACAGCCCCTAACAGCCCCTAGTACCCCTAGTAGCCCCTAACAGCCCCTAGTAGCCCCTAGTAGCCCCTAGTAGCCCCTAACAGCCCCTAGTAGCCCCTAGTAGCCCCTAGTAGCCCCTAACAGCCCCTAGTAGCCCCTAACAGCCCCTAGTAGCCCCTAACAGCCCCTAACAGCCCCTAGTAGCCCCTAGTAGCCCTAACAGCCCCTAACAGCCCCTAACAGCCCCTAGTAGCCCCTAACAGCCCCTAACAGCCCCTAGTAGCCCCTAACAGCCCCTAGTAGCCCCTAACAGCCCCTAACAGCCCTTAATACTGAACAGCTGAACAGTGAGAATAGTGCAGAGAGGAGATAATCTCTCGGTGTCTGGCTAGACTTTTTTTTTTTTTTAAAGGTTCTTGTTGCTAACAACGCGGTGATCCGACCAATCAGCGGTCTGCAGGTTCCTACGTCACCTTCTGGTGTCGCCTCAGCTCGCTGGGAACCTCGACTGAGGTAGTACTACATAAAGTACCTGGTAGCAGGTCCTTTATCTAGTACTACATAAAGTACCTGGTAGCAGGTCCTTTATCTAGTACTACATAAAGTACCTGGTAGCAGGTCCTTTATCTAGTACTACATAAAGTACCTGGTAGCAGGTCCTTTATCTAGTACTACATAAAGTACCTGGTAGCAGGTCCTTTATCTAGTACTACATAAAGTACCTGGTAGCAGGTCCCGGGGACTTCTTCTCTTAATGGAAAACCAAAAAAGGCGAGTAGAGTAGATACCACGCAGTGGGAAACCGCCATTAGCTAGCCGCGAGCTCTATTGTTTACCAAGCCCGTTTCCCGCGGTTCCAAACGCGGCTCTTTAGCTCGCCTTTCCCCATCATAACCTCCATAACTACCCCCCCACAGCTTCAGTCCCCCACACACACGGCAGAAGGAAACCGGCTGTTGTCATAGTTACCGAGTACCGACCTGGAAAGCAGAATTACGGCATCAGGGAGAGAGGAAACAAACCGCCATCCTCGTCTCCAAAGAGGAGGAAAGTGTCCGTCACCTGGGCCCCGGGGTGTACCGATACCCGCACATTGGTTCCGCTTTCTTTGTTCCCCCGCTACGTTAATATTGCTTACCAATAAAATATGAAATTCGTACTAAACGCTACGCTGGTTATTATGTTATCCCTTAAGGGAGTATCACACATTCAAGCTGAAATAAATGTGGCGATATGCTGCTCTACACACGCTAAAAGTAGTGATTATTTACATGGAGTCTGGTGGAGATATGCTGCTCTATACACGCTAAAAGTAGTGATTATTTACATGGAGTCTGGTGGAGATATGCTGCTCTATACACACTAAAAGTACTGATTATTTACATGGAGTCTGGTGGAGATATGCTGCTCTATACACACTAAAAGTAGTGATTATTTACATGGAGTCTGGTGGAGATATGCTGCTCTATACACGCTAAAAGTAGTGATTATTTACATGGAGTCTGGTGGAGATGTGCTGCTCTATACACCCTAAAAGTAGTGATTATTTACATGGAGTCTGGTGGAGATATGCTGCTCTATACACGCTAAAAGTAGTGATTATTTACATGGAGTCTGGTGGAGATATGCTGCTCTATACACGCTAAAAGTTGTGATTATTTACATGGAGTCTGGTGGAGATGTGCTGCTCTATACACCCTAAAAGTAGTGATTATTTACATGGAGTCTGGTGGAGATATGCTGCTCTATACACACTAAAAGTAGTGATTATTTACATGGAGTCTGGTGGAGATATGCTGCTCTATACACGCTAAAAGTAGTGATTATTTACATGGAGTCTGGTGGGTTTGGTGATGGTGATTTCTGTTTCATGTTAAACTAAAAGGATCTTACTCTTTAACTAAAGGTCTATCTCTGTAGGGATCCATCCCATAATGTTGTCAGACTCTTAGAATAATAATCTGAGTCTGTCAGAGACAACAACAGAACCTTTAGTGGACGGAAACTTTACCTTTTAATCAGGAGTTGAAACACAGACACAACAGGAAGAATACATCATCAAATAATCAGCATGTGGCCTTGTTTTATTGAACTCATTTTGCATTAAGTTGTTCCACATTCCCCGACATTTAAAACAAGTCGATCATTGACGTTATTCTACAAGTCAGATGAATAAATCAGCCGACCCAACTCCCTACGGACTGAGCTACTGCCCCCCCCCCCCCCCCCCAGTAGTTATACCTTTGACTTTCTGACTTTAATTATGACTTTGTGAGGCAAAATAACATGAGGAGACAGATCTGATCAGATCTGCTTCACAGTGCAGAGTGTGTTTGATGGTGAACAGACTGAACTTTGATTTCAGCAGCTGGTCTTCAGTCAGTGTTTCTGTCCACAGGAGAGACTCTCAGTCCTGCAGAGGACACAGAGACACTGAGGAACCAGACCAGACCCAAAACCCAGGATAGAGAGGCTGAGTGAATGTGGTGTTGAAGGTGTGGAGGTGGATCAGTGAGTCAGAGGAGACTGTGTAGAAGGACAGAGAGCCAGCAGGAACGTCCACATACACTGCTACTCTGTTAGAGACAGAGCAGGACGTGAGGACTGTTCCTCTGTCATTGTGCCAGACAGAGTAACCACCATCATCAGAGCAGAACAGATTCCAGGAATGATCATTATATCCAAACCCACAGTCATCACTGTCTCCTTTCCTTCTGATTCCTCTGTAACTCACTGATATATTAACCCCTCCTCTCCTCTCGACCTCCCAGTAACAGCGACCAGTCAGACCATCTCTACACAGCAGCTGACGCCAGCGGTCAAATCTGTCTGGATGATCAGGATATGACTGATCCTCCTTCACATGTGTCACCTTCCTGTTGTTGTCAGACAGTTTGAGTACTCTGTGTACTGTGTTTGTGTCCAGTTCCAGTTCACAGACATCTGATGGAGAGAACAAGACACAATACAGCTGCAGGTTATCATCTGATCATTTATTAACAACTTTACTGACAAGAACTGAAAGAAAACCCTTCAAACGTTGATTTGATATCCAGCTGTGAGTGAACTACAAAAACAGAAACTTATCTCATTAGAGAAATTTATCTTTATACTTAAAAAAGAACAGACCATCTTCATGGGCCAGGGAGTAAAAGGTGTTTTGCACAACCTTGCTTTAACAATGGGGTGAGGAACTCAGACGCTGGACAACAACATACAAAGAAGATAAGACCACGACCAGGGACAGGCTATGGGACTGGCCAACATGCATAAAAAGTCTGAGGTCTTGGTTAGTGGGCACCAGTTCCTGAATAGACTCGGTCTGTTGGTAGGGTGAAGGGAGATCCCTGAAAGACAACTGTGTCCGTATGTTTGTTTTCTGCAATATCATTTTACCAAAGCTTTGCTATAACTTATCTCAGCGTATCCTGGTTGATTTTACCATTCAAACAAACACATAAAGGTGCGAGGTGAAGTGGCCACAACTGGAGTCTGATAGGATTTGGCCAATTTGGGCCAAACCAGAACCGGTTAACGGTCAGAGCACAATTTAAAATCTACAGGACGTACACAATACTGTTAAAAACATAGAAATAAAGTATTTCATACAGTATACTACATGGATAACTAGTTAAATACATAATCCCATAATCCTTTGCTTTGAAGGGAAGTGTAATGTATTTTCAGTGGAGTAATCTAAGTTAATTATTCTCTGCATAGCTCCACTCCTAGCCAATCAGAGGGCTTTGTTGGGGAGTGGAAAAGAAAGGAGGAAGTGAGAGAGGACATGTAGAGCACGTTGGAGGGAGAAACATGCAGTCAGCAGAGGAGAGAAAAACTAAGTTTAATGTCCAGCTGACTGAGGTCTGGAGACTAATGGACTTTAAACTTTTGTAAAGTATTATTGTTGCAGTTACCAGTCGTGTGCAGCTCTCAGTTTGGTAACTAGTTCTCCTGTAGTTTTAAGGTCAGTTCAGCAGGTTAGCTGTGTTTGTGTGTTCACTAGCTTTGAAGGTGAGAACTGTTAACTGTTGACTTGTTTAAGCTAGCGCCGCCGTGAGGGACAGTCAGCTGGAAACGCCAGCCGCAGCTTCCACCGAGGACCGGGAGGAACCAGGACTTCACTGGAGGACCAGGAGGAACCAGGACTTCACTGGAGGACCAGGACTTCACTGGAGGACCAGGCCTGTGGCTGTGGGGGGGCTCGACGCTTCAGTCAGTAAAAAAATGTAATGTTCTCAACACTGTTTTAAACGCTGCTTTAAACTCTTCTTTAAACTCTGCTTTAAACTCTGCTTTAAACTCTACTTTAAACTCTACTTTAAACTCTACTTTAAACTCTGCTTTAAACTCTGCTTTAAACTCAGCTTTAAACTCAGCTTTAAACTCTGCTTTAGACTCTGCTGGTCTTCTTCAGGCCTAACCCAGCAGGGTGGAAACCTTTCATTAAATATGGGAGTTTAAAGCAGTGTTGCAGACATTACATGTTTTTCACTTTTGAAATACCGATATAGCTCATAGTGAGTTAAGTAGTTCCACAGTGGAGGCACCGTGTTATTGGTTGTTGATTATTTCTTTATAGTTACCTATGCCTATAATAACAACATTCACTGGTAAAGGGAGATTTAGCCAATTCACCATAATAAGTAACCTCATCTCATATTATACTTCCAGCACCAGGAAGGGGTTAAACTAGTGTAACACACAGCTGAGTTCTCTTAGAGCAAACTTAAAACACACTCACACTTCCTCAGACCAGGTCTCAGTCTCTGTGGTCCACCATGGTCCACCCTGCAGGAAGACACAAAGCTGTCACGGTGTGGTTACACTTAAGCCGCCTACACATGATACGCAATTTGCTCTTTTTGAACTTTGAGTGCAGAGCAAAGCTGACAACTTATATATATGTATGTAGCATAAAAATGGTTGATTAAATCTGATTTCTACTTCAGTATGTTTCATTTGTCCTCCACCTGCCACTAGGTGGGATGTGCACATAATTATTATTATTTATTTATTATTTATTACTTGATACCCTAAACTGGTCTGAGGCTTTGGTTAACTCTGGTGTGTTCCTGTGAGAGAAAGAAAAGAGTTTGATTTAATTTTAAAGGTAACTGACTTAAATGTAACTGTTTTTGTTAATGCCAATTGAATCTCTACGGTGGCCCTGAAGGGCAAATCACAACAGCAAATAGGAAAACACTTCAACAAATCATTAAACACAACGGCATAAACTTCTACCTGAAAGGTAGGGCCTCTCTAGCAGAGGACGGACCCTCCTGATTGGACAGACGAACTGTCTGACTTTTAACAGGAAGGAGAGATGAAAAACACAGAAAAGCGCCTGTTTTAAAAACATGAGTATAATGACCTTGTATTTTTGTATTTGCTGTTGTGATTTGCACTTCAGGGCCACCGTACTTTCCAGAACTCTGACGTTGAATAAATATTTGTATTTGTGTTATAAGATTGAGAACCCCTGTAACACACCTTCACTTAGATCCTCCATTGAACATTAACCAGAGTTTCTTAGTTAGTGAAAATAAATAAAATAAGTCTTGGTCCGTCCATACCTGAGAGTGTCCAGTCTGCAGTCTGGATCCTCCAGTAAAGCAGAAAGCCGCTTCACTCCTGAGTCTCCTGGATGATTGTAGCTCAGGTCCAGCACTCTCAGATGGGAGGGGTTGGAGCTCAGAGCTGAGGCCAGAGAAGAACAGCCTTCCTCTGAGATCATACAGCCTGAGAGACTGGAAACACACAGAACAACACACAGGAAGCCTCTATCAACACGTGGAGCCATGTGGTAGTTCTTTCTTTCTTTGTAGTCCAGGTACATTTTAGTCCAGATTTAGAATAGACTTTTAAAATCAAATGCTCTATTTAAATATTTAATATCAATAATAAACAATGAAAAATCATCATGGAAAGTAACTCAGAATCGAGAAATGAATAATTATATGATAACTATATATAACCACTGCCGATGTTTATCGTATCAGCAGAGACAAAGCTACACGTAAGCTGTTTATCAACTACAGTTAGCCAGAGTTTAATGGTCATCAGTTGATTGGGTTAATGAATTCTGACCTGAGAGTCTCCAGTCTGCAGTGTGGACTCTTCAGTCCATCAGAGATCAGCTCCACTCCTGAATCCTGCAGGTTGTTGTTACTCAGGTCCAGGTCTCTCAGACTAGAGGACTGGGAGCTGAGAACTGAGGACAGAGCTTCACAACTTCTCTCTGACAGGTTACAGAGACTCAGCCTGGAGAGACAGGAAACCAGACAGATAACATGTGGATTTAAATGTTGAGTCTGGACTTTTGGTATATTTAGTATATTAAATCCCTTTGCAGTTTAAATCGTTTCTGTTTCATTGTCAACAAGTTGCAGAAAACTAATCAAGACTGAATGAGGAAACAAAGTCACATGATATTAAATATAAAGGATTTCTAGATATCAGCCACAGTTCATATTTCAAACTTTATGACGTGTGATTACAAATAAAAACAATACTTCAGAAACATTCAATGATTTTCTGAAATTAGTTCCTAAATAACAAGAGCTATTCAAATTGAATTATGAAGCTTAAATTTATAGAAATATCTCAAATTAAAGACAAATATTAACTTGACCTGACCTGAGAGTCTCCAGTTTACAGTGTGGACTCTTCAGTCCATCAGAGATCAGCTCCACTCCTGAATCCTGCAGGTTGTTGTTACCCAGGTCCAGCTCTCTCAGACTAGAGGACTGGGAGCTGAGAACTGAGGACAGAGCTTCACAGCTTCTCTCTGATAAGTTACAGAGACTCAGCCTGGAGAGACAACAGGAAACCAGACAGATAACATGTGGATTTAAATGTTGAGTCTGGACTTTTGGTATATTTAGTATATTAAATTTGTTTGCAGTTTAAATCATTTCTGTTTCATTGTCAACAATTTGCAGAAAACTAATCAAGACTGAATGAGGAAACAAAGTCACATTAAAAATAAAGGATTTCTAGATCTCAGCCACAGTTCATATTTCAAACTTTATGACATGCGATTATAAATAAAACAATACTTTGGAAAAATTCAATGATTTTACGAAATTACTCCTTAAATAACAAGAGCTATTCAAATTGAATTATAAAGCTTAACGTTTAAAGAAATATCTCAAATTAAAGACAAATATTAACTTGACCTGACCTGAGAGTCTCCAGTTTACAGTGTGGACTCTTCAGTCCATCAGAGATCAGCTTCCCTCCTGAATCCTGCAGGTTGTTGTTACTCAGGTCCAGGTCTCTCAGACTAGAGGACTGGGAGCTGAGAACTGAGGACAGAGCTTCACAGCTTCTCTCCGATAGGTCACAGTCACTCAGTCTGGAGAGACCACAGCAAGGAAGCAAGTTATTAGGGCCCGAGGGCCAACAGCAGCGAAGGCTCTATTGGAACTGAAGGAATATTTGTTGTGGGTAATTAATTGCCTTTTTGAACATTTTTAAAATTAAGCCCCTCCAATAAAACTTGGTACACATCTGTAGCATGTCAAGACGTACAAAAAAGCATTTTGGAGCCATACCCTAAACCCAAGAGGAAGTCCGGCATATTTAATTGGATGTTTCCACATGTCGTACTTTAACCTACTCCTCCTAGAGGTTTCAGACAATTGACTTCAAATTTGGTCTGTAACATCTTAATAAATACAATAAATCTTAAATGTAATAGCGCAAAATATTTGCAAGTTACAGAGGACCAAATTCATGTAGGGGGGTCATTGAAACAGGAAGTGGGTGTAACTTGAGTGTAAATTGACCAATGACAAGGGTCTAGGCATGAGGTCATCTATATAATTTTTGTTTATGGCAGGCCCGGGTGGCAACATGAAATTACATAACTTATAACGGGTGGTCTACATGTGATACTAAGCCACACCTTATACTTTAATCACGCACATGTACTCACGCCCCCTTTCATAACTTTTAATTTGTGACCTTTTTCCCCACCCCATATGCTTAAGTCACGCCCATTTCACAGCCAATGATCTGTATGATGTAGAGTCTTGTGTGAGGTATCACTAAACTCAGCAGGCAGTTCCTTTTTTATCGGTGACGATTTGCAGTCTGAGCGCTGCTCAAATGCACGGTCGCAAGAAGCCGTGTCCCCCAGTAACCCCGAGGTGCAAGGAGGTGCGAGGGCCCGTCCAACACTGCTCGCAGCTTTAATTTATATTTTACTCCTGTTGAACGATTTAATAATTTAATAATAATAAATCCCTCTTACAGAGCTTTTTTGGCTTTTTCGTTGACCACTGGCAGCAGCCTCAGAAGAGCCTCCTCTGAAGCAGAGTATTTCTTCAGGTCAAACACGTCCAGATCTTCTTCTGATGACAGTAAGATGAAGACCAGAGCTGACCACTGAGCAGGAGACAGTTTATCTGTGGAGAGACGTCCTGAACTCAGGGACTGTTGGATCTCCTCCACTAGAGAACCATCATTCAGTTCATTCAGACAGTGGAACAGATTTATGCTACTCTCTGCAGACAGACCCTCATCCAACTTCTTTTTGATGTACTCCACTGTTTTCTGATTGGTCTGAGAGCTACTTCCTGTTTGCGTGAGCAGACCTCGGAGGAGATTCTGATTGGTCTGCAGAGAAAGACCCAGGAGGAAGCGGAGGAACAAGTCCAGGTGTCCATTAGGACTCTGTAAGGCCTTGTCCACAGCACTCTGGTAGAACTGTGCTGATGATGTTTGTTCTTCTGCCAGCAGGTTGACTCCAGAGTTGGTGAAGGTCAGATGGACATGAAGAGCAGCCAGGAACTCCTGAACACTCAGATGGACGAAGCAGAACACCTTGTCCTGGTACAGTCCTCTCTCCTCTTTAAAGATCTGTGTGAACACTCCTGAGTACACTGATGCTGCTCTGATATCGATGCCACACTCTGTCAGGTCTGATTCATAGAAGATCAGGTTGCCTTTCTGCAGCTGCTCAAAAGCCAGTTTTCCCAGAGACTCAATCATCTTCCTGGACTCTGGACTCCAGTGTGGATCTGTCTCAGCTCCTCCATCATACTTGATGTTCTTGACTTTGGACTGAACCACCAGGAAGTGGATGTACATCTCAGTCAGGGTCTTGGGCAGCTGTCCTCCCTCTCTGGTCTTCAACACCTTCTCCAGAACTGTAGCACTGATCCAGCAGAAGACTGGGATGTGGCACATGATGTGGAGGCTTCGTGATGTCTTGATGTGGGAGATGATTTTGCTGGCCTGCTCCTCGTCTCTGAATCTCTTCCTGAAATAATCCTCCTTCTGTGGGTCAGTGAATCCTCTGACCTCTGTCACCATGTCAACACACCCAGGAGGGATCTGATTGGCTGCTGCACGTCGGGTGGTTATCCAGAGGCGAGCAGAGGGAAGCAGATTCCCCCTGATGAGGTTTGTCAGCAGCACACCCACTGAGGTGGACTTTGTAACATCAGTCAGGATCTCAGTGTTGAGGAAGTCCAGAGGAAGTCGACACTCATCCAGACCGTCAAAGATGAAGACCACCTGGACCTCTTCAAACCTGCTGATTCCTGCTTCTTTGGTTTCACTAAAGAAGTGATCAACAAGTTCTACCAAGCTGAACTTTCTCTCTTTCAGCACATTCAGCTCTCTGAAGGTGAATGGGAATATGAACTGGATGTCCTGGTTGGCTTTGCCTTCAGCCCAGTCCAGAGTGAACTTCTGTGTTAAGACTGTTTTCCCGATGCCAGCCACTCCCTTTGTCATCACGGTTCTGATTGGTTCATCTCTTCCAGGTGGGGCTTTAAAGATGTCTTCACATCTGATTATTGTTTCTGGTCTGTCTGGTTTCCTGGATGCTGTTTCAATCTGTCTGACCTCATGTTGATCATTGACCCCTGCAGCCCCTCCCTCCATGATGTAGATCTCTGTGAACATCTGATACAGAACGGTTGGGTTTCCTGCTTTAGCAATCCCCTCAAACACACACTGGAACTTTATCTTCTGGTTAGTCTTGAGTTTACGCTGACAAACTCCAGAATGACTTCCTGAATGAACACACAACAAGAAAAATCAATAAGTCAAAGAACATATTTCAACATTCAAAAAATATGTATATATTTAATGCATTTTTTCAGACATTAGTAAATGTCCCATTTTTAAATGTGTTAAAATCCTCTTACTGCTCTGCAGACGGTCAGCCAGCTCCTCCTGCTTCATTTTCCTCAGGAAGTGCAGTGTGATCTTCAGAAATGCTTCTCTGCTCCTCCTCCTCTGCTCTTCATCCTCACCCTCCAAAACCTCCTTATCCTCCCTCTGACTATCTAAGCATTCTGGGTAATCTGGACATAGAACTTTCTGAATCTTCTTCAGCTCGTTCTTTACAAAAGTGAGGATGTTCTCCTCCAGCAGCTGGACCAGAATGATAAAGTCAACATTTAGTTTAAAGAACTCAACATGTGATTCATCTCTCAGTCTGAAGGCCTGCTGGTTTGAAAAGAGCAGCATGGAGACTATTGGGATCTGAATGGTAGTTCATCATTTAATCTGTAGATAATAATGAAAATATTCTTTTAATATGCACACACCATAAATAGGGAGTCCAGGTCTGTTTGCTGCTGCAGGTCAGACTGACCACCGAGGCCCTCTGAGCTCTCCTGGTGAACTCTGTAGAGAAAACATCAAGTTTAAGAACATTTAATGATCTGAGCACAGTCCTGATGATGACACAATGGCAACTATGGGTATAATATAATCAATGACATTGTATCGAGGATTACTGTACAGACATTCCCAAATCAGAAGAAGAATCTTTTTTTAACAGGGACAGCAATGCCACAATATGAGCCACTAGATGGCAGAATGGTACTATGCAACGACAGTTTCTCGGAGTTTTAAAGAGCTGCAGTTGAATACACCATTAGTATTAATAATAGTTTGAGGATTTGTTTGGAGCCGACATGCTTTGCCTTCGCTATTAGTTTCAAGATAGCGAGCTACACGCTGAAAATGGCAAGTTTTCAAAGGATTAAGATGGTTCAACAAGGATGGCCTTCATGGTTCTTTTGGGGAATGATTGGAAAGATTTGCAAACAATGTTTATGGCATTTCCTCTCTAACTGGGACGTTTTGGGACCAATGGTGGGATTGCTGTGGACAAAGTACACACAGAGATACACTGGTACTTTAACCACGTATCAGCTAATTTAAATAGCTCATGTTACTGTATTGTGTAACAGTTAACCAAATACATTTTTTCATATGTGGCGTTTTCTTTTGCGGGGTGCAAATGTTCTAGCAAAACCAGTTCCTTCCTGAGATTATTTAGCAGAGTCACCGTCTCTGTGTCCAGAGTTTAGCGCCGCCCAAGACCATTGTGATTGGTTAAAAGAAAAGCCAACAACTCACCCTCCTATCCCAGCATACATACAGTGGTGTGAAAAAGTGTTTGCCCCCTTCCTCATTTCCTGTTCCTTTGCATGTTTGTCACACTTAAGTGTTTCGGAACATCAAACCAATTTAAACAATATTCAAGGACAACACAAGTAAACACAAAATGCAATTTGTAAATGAAGGTGTTTATTATTAAAGGTGAAAAAAAATCCAAACCATCATGGCCCTGTGTGAAAAAGTGATTGCCCCCTAAACCTAATAACTGGTTGGGCCACCCTTAGCAGCAACAACTTCAACCAAGCGTTTGCGATAACGTGCAATGAGGCTTTTACAGCGTCCTGGAGGAATTTTGGCCCACTCATCTTTGCAGAATTGTCCTAATTCAGTTACATTAGAGGGTTTTCGAGCATGAACGGCCTTTTTAAGGTCATACCACAACATCTCAATAGGATTCAAGTCAGGACTTTGGCTAGGCCACTCCAAAGTCTTCATTTTGTTTTTCTTCAGCCATTCGGTGGTGGACTTGCTGGTGTGTTTAGGATCATTGTCCTGCTGCAGAACCCAAGTTCGTTTCAGCTTGAGTACACGAACAGATGGTCGGACATTCTTCTTCAGGATCTCTTGGTAGACAGCAGAATTCATAGTTCCTTTTATCACGGCAAGTCTTCCAGGTCCTGAAGCAGCAAAACAGCCCCAGACCATCACACTACCACCACCATATTTTACTGTTGGTATAATGTTCTTTTTATGAAATGCAGTGTTCCTTCTACGCCAGATATACTTGGACACACACCTTCCAAAGAGTTCCACTTTTGTCTCATCGGTCCACAGAATGTTGTCCCAAAAGTCTTGGGGATCATCAAGATGTGTTGTGGAGAAATTGAGACGAGCTTTGATGTTCTTTTTGCTCAGCAGTGGTTTTCTCCTTGGAACTCCATTTTTGCCCAGTCTTTTCCTGATGGTGGAGGCATGAACGCTGACCTTAACTGAGGCAAGTGAGGCCTGCAGTTCTTTGGACGTTGTTGTGGGGTCTTTTGTGACCTCTTGGATGAGTCGTCGCTGCGCTCTTGGGGTAATTTTGGGCGGCCGGCCACTCCTGGGAAGGTTCACCACTGTTCCATGTCTTCGCCATTTGTGGATAATGGCTCTCACTGTGGTTCGCTGGATTCCCAAAGCTTTGGAAATGGCTTTATAACCCTTTCCAGACTGATAGATCTCAATTACTTTCTTTCTCAATTGTTCCTGAATTTCTTTGGGTCTCGGCATGATGTGTAGCTTTTAAGGATCTTCTGGTGGACCTTACTGTGTCAAGCAGCTCTTAAGTGATGCCTTGATTGTGAACAGGTGTGGCAATAATCAGGCCTGGGTGTGGCTAGAGAAATTGAACTCAGGTGTGGACAACCACAGTTATAGTATGTTTTAACAAGGGGGGCAATCACTTTTTCACACAGGGCCATGATGGTTTGGATTTTTTTTCACCTTTAATAATAAACACCTTCATTTACAAATTGCATTTTGTGTTTACTTGTGTTGTCCTTGACTATTGTTTAAATTGGTTTGATGTTCCAAAACACTTAAGTGTGACAAACATGCAAAGGAACAGGAAATGAGGAAGGGGGCAAACACTTTTTCACACCACTGTATGTGGTCTAGCCAGACCTTACTCCACAGAACTGTGAACATGTAGGTCTGGCGACTAATTGCAAAGAGACAATATGGGGATAATGTGGACTCTAACTACCAGGGCTCCAACACCAGGAACATGTGGTCTGGACTAAGAACCATCACAGACTACAAGAGGAAACCTGCAGGGCTCTTAAGGTGTCAGCAGATCAACAGGAAGATGTCTTCATAGACATTTTCAACCTCTCACTGCTCCAGTCTGTTGTCCCCCCATGATTCAAGAAGGCCACCAACGGCGGACTGGCCATCGGAGGTTTGAAAATTTCAATTTCCGGTTTCAGAAAAAATTGAATTCATTATGTTATTATAACAGTGACTTCCTAAACTCATTATTGTATGCCAATAATTCTTAACAAGTTTTTCAAGTATTTCATTTTGTATGTAAATACAGTATGAAACGTATTTAAATTTATTATTATTACTATTGTTATTAGTTAAGTCCAGTCATGGTGGTGATGAGGAGGAAAATGATGAAGAGGAGGAGGACAGGCAGGAGGAGTATGGAGCAGGAGGAACCAGCACAGATACAGTGGAAGGTACAAGTCCAGTGTGCATAGCGTTGGCTTGTTCTGGTCTCTTTTTGTAGTGTTTTTATTACTATTATTAAAATTACTTCAAAAAAAGGTTCTACGTGTGCTCTCCACATGCTCATGAAAGGCTGCTCCATCCCAAAGTCAGGGGACGGTTTTCTGTCCCAGTACATCCCTGAAGACCACCATTGTCCCTGTCCTTTCTGCAATCAGACCAAAGCCCTCTGCCTGGATGACTACCCAGTAGTCTCACATTGCCAGACCATCCTCCACAGGGCTGCAGAGGAAGGTCTGACTAGTCCACACCACATTCTGGGATGGGAGAAAAACATGTCCTCTGGTTTATTGGCATTTCTTTAAACCAATCACAATCGTCTTTGGTGGTGCTAACCTGTCTGGTGGTTCTGGTCCTGGTATCAATGGGCATCAGATTAAAAACACTTTTTGTCAAACCTAGACCAAGAAGCTCTGAGAGAGTCAGATAATAACAAAGTTCAGTTATGAATTCTTACCTTCCACCAACAACTTGTCCATCTTCAAACTCATCAAGACGACCCGTAGACCAGTCACTCTTCATGGACACACAGCTGGGTCCAGGTCCTGGTTCAGGTCTTTGCTGCAGACTAATGAAAAGAAGTTAAAGTTAATACTTTTAACTAGTCACATTAATTAATTTTCCCAGTTTTATTATTATAACAATAATGATATATAAGTCTTATTTTGAGAGTTGAGCGTCAGGATGAATATTATAAATGGATCTGTCTCAGAGTAGACCACGTTGTGAACATGTAACTTCTCTTAGTGCTGCACTCTGAACCAGAACCTCACGTCACTTTGACTCAACATGAGTCTGAGGACTTTAGACTCAAGTTCACTAAATCAAAACCTCAACAACAAGGACTTCATGGGCATCAGATCAAAACCACATTGTGTGGCTCTGAGAGAGTCAGATAATAACAAAGTTTTAAATTATTACCTTCCATCAACAGCTTGTCCATCTTTAAAGTAAATAGGACGATCCATAGACCGGTCACTCTTCATGGACACACAGCTGGGTCCAGGTCCAGGTTTCTGCTGCTGCATCCTGATACAAACAAAGACCGTGGATGAGTTCCTATTCACCAAGATGTAATGTGATGAAAGATGGCGTCTCATGTCAGTAGATAAGCAGTGGTTGTCTCTTTGCTGCGTATTCCAGTAAGAAGTTCTTATTAACTAGATATTGAGAGGGAATCCTGATGGAGGAGTGATGTGAGTGCTGAGCTCTAACATGGAGAAGAGTCCATCATCATCTCACCTCTGAGCTTTGGTCTGGCTGTCATGGTCCCCCCACAGAGTGGTTTTAGAGGGAGGGGGTCCCTCCTCTCTGTCCTCACACTGACTCATAGCAGAGTCCACACCTGCTGGGAGACATCACCTCTGTTACTATGACAACCTTTTCATCACAGGACACATTAGTCTCTCATTCCTCTCCAACATGTCCCAGATAGTTGCTGTAAAGCTGTCTGACCAGTTCTGACACTTGCATTTTACACTGATGACACCCACACCCTCTCTTACACACACACACACACACACACACACACACACACACACACACACACACACACACACACACACACACACACACACACAGAAGGATTATTACTTATTGATCAGTGTTGCTAAAGATAAATAAATGCGTTGATTATTTATTAAATTTGATAAAGTGATGAAGATATACATTTTCATAACTTTACTAATATTGATGAAGTACCATTGATAATAGCTAATAACTGAACCTGTGCTTCCTAAAAACACAAAGAAATAATCAGCAGGTTGATCAATAAAGAAAAGAATTACTGCAGCATCATATAAAACTGCTCCAAACAGTCAAATGGAGCTTACACCTGAACGCACCACGAAGACAATCTCATCATGTCGGTACTTTTACTGCAGTACACAATGATCTGATGCTCATTCTGTACTGCAGTAAAAGTACAAACAACTCCGTGTCATAGTACTACTGGGTGTTGGATCAAGTGGATCAGAGCGGTCCGACCAGTTTTTCCACTGATGTGAACTCAGATGACGTTGTGCTGTTGTTGTGACCTGAGAACTAGCAACAGTAGAACATGCTAATCCTTCTCCAACCACTCTCCTTTAACTCAGATGGACACTCATCTGGATCATAGTCTATCGAGACAAATCTGAAGAACAACCCAGAAAGAAACTGTTCTTCTGTCCAGTCCAACAGATTGAATCAAAGGGATTCTGTTCATCAAACATTTCCAGACTCCTCTGGTCAGATTCTCACCTGCTGAAGTCTCTTCAGGTCAGTTTCCAGACCCGGTCCTCCTTCATGTGTCCAGGAGACACTGGGAGACAAGAAGCTGCTCGTTGTCCCTCGTCAGTCCTGAAGTCGATGTGCATTTGATGTGAAGACGCCGTCCCAGTTCATAACTTCAGAGTCAGAGAGACGTCAGAACCAGTCCAACCTGTGTTCCCAGAGCCAGTCCCCCATCAGATGATGGAGTTCTACTATCTGTCCACTAGATGGAGCTAACTGACCATCTAATGAGCTAAAGATCAGCAGCTTGTACAGCAGCAGGGATCTCTCCAAGTGGCCTCCGGGTGACATAAAATAAATATAAATTCATCTAGAATCATATATATTATCAAATAACAAGGGATAATAATATATAATGAGCTGAAAATGTTAGATAACAGTTGAGTACTGAAATCTATATAAATGTATATGATATTTATATATGAATAAGTTAACATTATATAAGTAGGAGCTCATCATAAGTGTACAAGTTGTGTTATAGCATCAGGACTCCTTATTGCCAGCTGAAGGCTTGAAAGGAAAGGGGGGGGGTGACATGCTGCCGGTCGGAGTTGAACCCGGACCCGCTGCGTCGAGGAGTAAATCTCAATAAATGGGTGGGGGGGCTCCACCAACTGACTAACCGGGCGCCCTGCTTTTCTTCTTCTAATGACAGGAAACACAGAACTAGATGAAGAATCTGCTTTAACAGACTGATGAAGTCATTGGTTACCTTGGTTACCAAGACAACAACCAGCAGGTCGGTAACATCTTCACAGCAGAACGTATACTAACGCAGTACTTTGGTAGCTTGTACTGGTACTTTTACTGAAGTATAGATTAAACATCAGAGACTTCAGATTCTTTCATGAGTTGTTGTGGAGGCTGTCCTATAAGCCTCGGTATGGATGGCATGGTGCTCTCAACGCGTAGCAAAAAGATCTTAAGTCCAAGCATTGATTGTCTTTGGGTGGTGTTCCCGTTTATTATAAAAGTAGAAAAAGGGTCACTTCACATAAAACAGTACTTCACCTAGTGCTAACATAATGATATGTTGTGGCGTGTTCACGGCTACGGTAAGAACCGTGTGTTCCCCGCCATCCACACCTTTCCTCATTAATTATCACACCTGTAAATATACCTTATTCCCAGTGACTTACAACACCCAGTGCAATACTCCCCCAAGTGGCTAAAATAAATAACTAAATTAACCTAACTAAAAAGGTGGATAGAAATGGCTCCTACACACCGGCCCCATAATTGTGAATATTTACTCTAACCACAATTACCCAAATTACCTAGGTTGAACTAAATGAGCCATTTGTGCACAGCTAATCTAAATTACATCTTTTCTTGAGCCAAGAAAATCTATGATCAGGTCATCTATACCGCTTCCAACTTCCATCAGAAGACAAAGCCTTGGTTACAGGCCGTTCCAGCTGCCCCATTTTTGTCTTCAGCTGAACTAAGCGGACAAAGCCCTTGTCTGGGTACGTCTGTGTAATTTCTCCCATCAGCCAGGACCCTCGAGGAGTGACAGGATCCATTTTGACCACTATGTCTCCAATGGAAAAGCTTCTTTTCGGTCTCATCCACTTCTGTCTCTCCTGTCTTATCTTGAAGGCGGCGACACACTCGTACTCAGAGATAACCTTCCTGCGTGACCCGGATGAAATTCCTGATGATCTTTGTTCTTCTTAAACTTCCTGTGAAGGCTTAGAAGACGTTGCTCTGTGATGCTGTGGTTGTTTGGCATAATAACATCTTCAGCCTTAAAAGGCAAGTCAAAGCAGTAGTGTCCGTCAGTCTGAATTGAAGACTCCATTATTTGTATGAACCTTTGATCCTCTCTGGAAAGGCACACATCTGATTTCCCATTGAAATCCTGATTGTACTTGACAACCATTAAGTCCTGTAACTTGGTGACTGAGATCCTATTAGCAGTGACAGCAAGATGGCCAAAATTACTTTTACACGGTTTGCCACCTCTCAGCGGACCATTCACAACCCACCCCAGTAGAGTCCTGACAGCATATGGTCCTTCACCTTGACTATTTATTATTTCCCATGGTTCTATAAGCTTCGGCACATTGGTGCCTTTCAGCAATTCCACCTCTGCCTCAAGACTGGGAATTTTAATGCCGTCAAGGTACTTCCATCCCTCTAAATCCTGTTGAGTAGGAATGTTGTTTCTGCTCACAGGCATGGTCCTCTGAGTGTAGACTTTGGGTAAGTCCAGGAAGTTTTCTTCATTCAAGCCAGAAACCTCAAGGTCACTAAGCAAGAATGTATCTTCAGACCTCTCTTGGCCAAGGGTACGAAGAAGAATGCTAGTCTTGACTCCTGAAAGATTCAGTTTTTCATGAGATGTTGAGTACAGAAAGAAGCTGAACTTCCAGGGTCTAGAAAGGCATAGGTGTTCACAATCGTGCTCCCAGACTTGGCCTTCACCTGTACAGGCACAATAGAGAGAACATATTCATCATTTCCGGCCCCAGTATGGCCACATGTCTCCAATGACACAAGTGCATTATTGACTGACACTTCCTGTGTTTTAGAGCCGATATGTAGGACAGTTGGATGTTTGTGTTTACATATATCACATGTCAAAGGCCTGTCACAGTCCCTGCTTATATGACCTCTCCTCAGACAGCTGAAACACACTCTGCCTACTTTCAAAGCATCCATTTTCTCCCTGTGTGTCATCTGATCAAGCTGTGAACATTTCTCCACTGAATGCTGGCTCCTACACACACAGCACGACTCTTCGTTGTTCCTCTGTGAAGGTGGTCCCTTGTGTTGTTGGTGCCAAGCTGATGATGTAGTTGGTCCAGCAGCAGTATTAATGGCAGCAACAGTAGCTTGGCCTCTTCCAGTATATCTGCTCTTGAGTTTAGAGGAAGGGTCTGGTTGCGTACCCTGTAGGTCACCAAAGAGAGGATCAGACAGAATCTTTACCCGACGTTCAATGAAGGCCACAAAATCTGGGAACATAGCTCTGTAACCACGACGCTCCTGTAGCTCCCAGGCGACAGACCTCCATTTTTCCCTCAGTTTATATGGCAATTTCATCATTATCAGGCGAAGATTGGATGGCACGTTCATCTCCTCCATATGCTGTAAGTCTTCCATGACATTGCAACAGTCCCTTAAAAAGATTGAAAAAGACTGCAGAGCATTAATGTCATCTGCCTTCATCATTGGCCACTCCATAGCTTTCTCCATATAAGCTACAGCAAATTTCATTTCATTTCCAAAATATTCTTTCAAAAGAATCTTTGCTCTCTCATAGCCGTGACCAGGAGCCATGTTATAGCAACTCCGAACCAGTTCTCTTGGCTGCCCTTTAGTATATTGTTCAAGGTAATACAGACATTCTTGTTTATCTGTAGTTTTCTTTTCAATAGCTTTCTCAAAAGCTCTAGTAAAGGCAGCGTATTTAAGTGGATTGCCATCAAACTCTGGGATAGCTCGTGGAGGAAGAGAGGCTAAGGCTTGGTTTTGAGCCAGCTGAGCAGTGATGTTAGTTTGCTGTTGCATAAGGTCGTACAGAATAGAGTGGTCACCATTGTCAAAAGAGGAATGATGATGAGACTGGGATTGCATACGTGTACTCCCTTGTGAGATCAGCGGCTGAAATCCTGCTGTTGAAGCGTTGGTGAGTCCAGGTCCGCTTCCCTGCACTTCAGACTCACGCATACGAGTAGGTTGACTACCTTGTGAGATGAACGGTTGAAATCCTGCTGGTGAAGCTTTGGTAGGTCTGGGTCCAAGGACGTCCCCCCCTTCCGACCTATGAGAAGATGGTACGTAGGACACTGCAGACAGAGGGTTACTAGACCTTACTGAAGACTGGGCTTGTAGACTGTGCGGCCTCTCTTTAGGCTGTGCTGCCAGTGGCAGTGAATTGTCCTGGTGGAAAGAGACAGTTTTAGGAATTTGCAAAACAGGATCTGTGTTCAAATGACTTAATGTTTGTGATTTCAAGTGAGCATGAAGATAGGCATTCATGGCATCTTCTCCATTATCCTCATCCACATCTTCCCCACCGCATGCATTTTCAAACACAGACAATTTAGCTGTAACCACAGCCAACTTGGTGTCAACCTCTAGCTGTTCCCTTTTCCTTTTCAGCTTTGCCTTTTCAATTTGAAGGGCTTCTTCTTCAGCGTCAATGTCATGCATTTTTTTCAAAGCAGCTGCAGACTGTAAAAGTGCAGCCCTTTCAGCTTTTGCCTTTAAACGTGCAGAAATAATACTGGAAGTCTTTGAGCAGACGGAAGAATGATCTCTATGTGTTGATCCTTTACTTGAAACATTAGAAATACCATCGTCAGGCTTTATGTCATTATTTATTATAGACAGCACATCAATATTCTCATCGTCCTTTTTTGCGTCAGCCAACCATTGCTTTACATCATTCTCAAATATATTTTTCTTCATTGTTTTCTGTATGAGCCAGTATTGTTGCTTCTCATATTCAGAGTCTGGCATAGGCATTTCCAACAAAGCAGTTTGAGTTTCTAAAGCCTCATTGCACAGTGTGGTATATTTGCTTAGACATTTCTTCACATCAGACGAAGTTTGAAAGGTTATTTCTCCAGAAAGGACCTCTTTAATCCTTTGCTTGATTTTATTAGCTTGCATAAATTGGGATTTCCTATTTTTCTGCAGATTTTCAAACAGAATTGCGCATCCTTTAACTGTTAACTTTCTTGTGCGCTTCCCCAAATCATTAACAAGAGGACTGGACTTATCAGGAATATCATTTTCGTCTACAGCCACAGAAACAGTCTTGGACTTGTCGGACAAGATTTCTTCCTCTGCACTCATCTTTGTGCGTTAAGCGCGTCAGTTCAAAGTGCTCAATGAAACGGCACAATTACATTAGGGAAGCCGCCAACAGCACTTTAAAATATTACGAGCGTCGGAATTTATTTCAATTAACAGCGATTAAATATGCTAATTGAAGCAACAGCACTGAAACAGTCTTTCATTTCATCTTCAAGAGTCACCGTTGTTCCTTTCCAATCCTGTCGGCAATGATATATGAAAGCGTACCCACCAGCTTTCCGTGGGTGCGGTCTGCGCTGGGTGACATGAAGACTTACAGGAGTTTTTCCATTAAGGCTTCCAGGCTCCGCGACAGGTAAACAATCCTTTCCATATCCAAACGATCCGGACGCTCCTGTCCAGTTCAGAAGCGTATCCAGACGAAGAGGAATAGGTTCTTACGTTGTGGAGGCTATCCTATAAGCCTCGGTATGGATGGCATGGTGCTCTCAACGCGTAGCAAAAAGATCTTAAGTCCAAGCATTGATTGTCTTTGGGTGGTGTTCCCGTTTATTATAAAAGTAGAAAAAGGGTCACTTCACATAAAACAGTACTTCACCTAGTGCTAACATAATGATATGTTGTGGCGTGTTCACGGCTACGGTAAGAACCGTGTGTTCCCCGCCATCCACACCTTTCCTCATTAATTATCACACCTGTAAATATACCTTATTCCCAGTGACGTACAACACCCAGTGCAATACTCCCCCAAGTGGCTAAAATAAATAACTAAATTAACCTAACTAAAAAGGTGGATAGAAATGGCTCCTACAGTTGTGTTTTAAATCTGAATAATAAGAGAGTGTCAGTAATATTAAATGAGTCATAAACTGTCCTCACGCTAACAGATCCCCTTCAGTCCTGTCCCCCTCTGTCTCAGAGCTGCATTTCATTTCTCAAATATTTAATAAGAATCACCTCCATAACTGTTACCATGGTTACCTCCTATTGTTGGAAAGCTGGTGATCCTAAACACGGTGGCTAACAGCTAACTGTAAGGGTTAACCTAAACCACCAAAACCCTAACCCCCCTAACCCTAACCCCCCTAACCTTAGCACAGGCAACTCACGTCCTGCGTGGGAGGGTGTGAAAGCAATAATGGGGATGCAACCTAAGAAGTGTCTGATCTCCCTCAATGGCATGTCAGACCTGGTCCTCTCAAATGAGCTGAACACTTTCTATAATCGCTTTAATATTCAGGATTTTAGTGAGGAGTTGTCAGTTTTTAGTAACGTTGCCCCTGGGCAGGGTAAAGTCCAGGTTGACAGAAACAAGGTCCTGACACTCTTCAGAGGCATAAACCAAAGGAAAGGTCCCGGCAAAAAAAAAGTCTTTACATCTCCACACTGTTCCTCGCCTTTGGAAAGACTCAATTATTGTTCCAGTGCTTAAAAACAGCCAACTGTAAACACAGTGGCTAACAGCTAAATGTAAGGGTTACCCTACCCCCCCCAACCCTAACTCTGTCCAAACTTAAGTCTTCAACCCATTTTCCAGTTTGATGAAACTAACAGATCAGAAATCAGCTGAAAAGTTTTACTCACCAACAGTTTAACCTGGAGGAAACATCTGGGTCACAACACAGGACGGAGTGGAGGACCAGAGGAAGACTTCTACACACCTAAGTAGCCCGTATGAGCAGATGAATGTGAATTAATTTAGCCAGTCTCCTACATACGTTGTCCTAGGGAAAGGGGGGGGGGGGAATTCATTTTCCCATGGGGCCACATGAGGAACAGGGGCTGTTGTGGAGGAAGTATCAAGGTAGTAAGTATTAAAAGCTAAATGTACAACGTATACGTCGATGTATATGTGACACGGAGGCCACTTGGAGAGATCCCTGCTGCTGTACAAGCTGCTGATCTTTAGCTCATTAGATGGTCAGTTAGCTCCATCTAGTGGACAGATAGTAGAACTCCATCATCTGATGGGGGACTTCTCTCACACTGACTGGGTCCAAGAGTGTGTGGCTGCAGCCTGGAGCGTCCCATGTCATGCCGTCCCACCTGGTGCCATCCCCGAGCTTCTACTTTTCAAAATAAAAGCTTGCATCTGGAATAAAATACTTTAAACAATAGGCCATCTGTCTTACTTTTCAAAGTAAAAGCTCACGTCAACTATCATGCTAATTAATAAAAATACTTGAATTTTTTTGTTAATATTTAAAAATATAATATATGTCTGTCTCTAAAATAAATGCAGATTATAGGCAAACTAAGACTCCTGGGACCAGGTTGGACTGGTTCTGACGTCTCTCTGACTCTGAAGTTATGAAGACGTCACGGCGTCATCGGATCAAATGCACATCGACACCAGAAATTCATACGTTGTAGAATTATTCTATTAATGTCAAGAAGTAACACAGATGTAGAAGAAAGACATCCCTTTATACGTATATCTGGTGAGGGGAAATTCACATTGTTCACTCAGTTTGGTTCATTTAATACACACTGGACAGTGAGGTATTGGCAGAGGTGGAAAATAAGGAAATACATTACTTACGTTACTGTATTGAGCAGTTTTGTTGAGTATTTTTCAAGTAGTTTTTAAAATGTACTTGATATTAAGGTGAAGGATGTATTTTGCTACATTACAAATCCTATCGTTACTGAGTAAAAAGAAGTTTACTAATGAAAACTGAAAGGAAGAAAAATAAAATCCCACCGTCTATAACCACTACACCAGACCTGGGCTTTCTTTTTTGTGCCAACGTATGCAGCTTCTTCTTCTCTGGTTGCAAGGCGCAATTAAAAAGAAGTAGAAGAAGTGTAAGGTGTGGGAGGGTCGGACCCATGGATGTATTAAGAGAACGGTCTGACCCCTGTGGGGGCGAGCTGAGACCTGAATGGGAGACATTAACATGGACGGGAATCAGCTGTTATCCCTCAAAAACATCAGCTCATGGGAAAGAAAGAGAGGTCGATACAGAGCGCCGAGGTTTTAACCAAACATGGACGCACAACATCAACACAACACTACGCCATCTTCTGAAGGGGAGTTTCTAGTTACTTTTCAGGTTTTTCCCTTCTTGTCCAATGAAAACCACGTATCTCCAGATGTGTGTTGATGTTGAATGTTTGTGATAAACTGAAGTATGATGTCATAAGAGTGTCATAAAAAAGAATAAATCTGTAAAATAAGAAGAAACTAAATGTCAACGTTCAACTCAGTTCAGTTTATTTAAGAAGAAGACAGATCAAATTAATAAAACTAATGATTATACATGGGTTAAAAATCACAGAATTAGCCAAAAGCTCACAAACCTCCCCCCCCCCCAAACACAATCAGCTGTTCTCATGGCACAGGGAACATTTCACCAGTAGAAGGAAAAATGGATTCAATACAATTTCAGCAAATTTTGGACGCTAACTTGATGCCATCTGTGAAAAAGCTGAAGTTAAAGAGAGGACGGCTTCTACAAATGGATAATGATCCTAAACACACCTCAAACTCCACGGTGGATTACATCAAGAGGCGTAAACTGAAGGTTTTGCCATGGCCTTCACAATCTCCTGACCTCAACATAATGTAAATCTAAGGATAGACCTTAAAGGAGCAGAAATCTCAAAGAACTGGAAGACTCTAGGAAGAAGAATGGGCGAAGATACCTCCAACAAGAATTAAAGACTCTTGGCTGGCTACAAGAAGCGTTTCCAAGGGGGGGGGGGGGGGGGGGGGTACAAGGTATTAACTCTGCAGGTGCCCAAACTTTTGCAGACATCATTTTTTGTTTTGTTATTTTGAAAGTGTAAATTATGGAAATAAAATCGAACTTTTTTTCAGACAAACAGCAGTGACCAGTCTGTTAGCTCACAGGGCTCTAGGGTGCTAGTTGGTGTCTGTTAGCTCACAGGGCTCTAGGGTGCTAGTTGGTGTCTGTTAGCTCACAGGGCTCTAAGGTGCTAGTTGGTGTCTGTTAGCTCACAGGGCTCTAGGGTGCTAGTTAGTGTCTGTTAGCTCACAGGGCTCTAGGGTGCTAGTTGGTGTCTGTTAGCTCACAGGGCTCTAGGGTGCTAGTTAATGTCTGTTAGCTCACAGGGCTCCAGGGTGCTAGTTAGTGTCTGTTAGCTCACAGGGCTCTAGGGTGCAACTAATATTTTCACTGATCGCATATGTCCTCGCATCGATAAAGCCGTGCCTGTGTTTGGATCTCCCCCCTCCCTTTTTACACATTTTAGTCACTTTTTTCAATGGTCTTTCATAAGAAAAAGTTTTTTTAATACTATAAAATGGAATAATACATCCAAATTTAAAGAAAGCAGTGGGCTGATCATTTATTTTACTTGTTGTGTGGAACAATTTTTCTGAAAATTAGTTTGAAAGACACTTCTAATAAAGACTTTTTTTTCCAAAATGGGTCAATTTTGACCCGAGGACAACACAAGGGTTAAGCATGAGACACAAACCTGTATTTGTATGTGTATCCGTTGGTAGAGTAACAGTGTGAGACGGAGCTGCTGGACCCATTCATAATGAGTCAGTCGTCTCTCTGTGAGTACGTCCATCGCACCCCCCCCTAGCTATTTTAATCTGTTATTGTTGAAAAGAAGAAAAGGAGCTTTCACAGAGATACATTTAAAAAAACATATATACATATCCTAAGCTTTTTTTTCCAGATAATTTTAATTTCCATATTTTGCAGCTGACGTACAACTTCAACATAAGAGGAATGCAGTTATAAATAGCCTGTGTGACTATACTGTTGGTTAAAATCAACAAATAACCCTGATTATCATCTTGGCCATAATCGTTCAATCCTAATTTATAATTCAGGATACTTGATTAAATTAACATAAACACACATATCAATCTAGATAGATATATAGATAGTTATTGTTTGTTTTTCCTTGACGCTGCACTTTCATGTGTCTCTTTGTAGTTTTGCTTATTTAAAGCTAACGTACTTGTTATTTTGGCTTCTCTCGAGTGTGAATGCGCTGGTGAGATTTAAGGCTACCGTTTAGAGAAAATGCTCTACCACATATATCACAGCTGTACGGCTTCTCTCCAGTGTGAGTGCGTTGATGTTTTATAAGGTTATAGCGCGCAGAAAACGTTTTCCCACAGTGTTCACAGCTGTACGGCTTCTCTCCAGTGTGGATGCGTTGATGTTTTTTAAGGTTATTACTCGCAGAAAACGTTTTCCCACATTGTTTACACGAGTACGGCTTCTCTCCAGTGTGAACACGCTGGTGAGATTTAAGGTTACTACTCCCAGAAAACGTTTTCCCACATTGTTTACACGAGTACCGCTTCTCTCCAGTGTGAACACGCAGGTGAGATTTAAGGCAACTACTCCCAGAAAACATTTTCCCACATTGTTCACACGAGTACGGCTTCTCTCCAGTCAGATTGCGTTGATGACTTTTAAGGCTACTACTCTGAGAAAACATTTGCCCACAGTGTTCACAGCTGTACGGCTTCTCTCCAGTGTGGATGCGTTGATGTATTTTAAGGCGACCACTCCCAGAAAACCTTTTCCCACAGTGTTCACACCTGTGCGGCTTCTCTCCAGTGTGAACGAGCTGGTGTCTTTTAAAGTCAGTACTTAGAAGAAAGGCTTTACCACATAGATCACAGCAGTACGACTTCTCTCCAGTGTGTCTGCGCTGGTGAGATTTAAAGCTATTATTATAAGTAAAGGTTTTGCCACATTGTTCACACCGGTACGGTCTCTCTCCGGTGTGAACACGTAGGTGGATTACTAGGCTCTCCCTCTTAATAAAGGTTTGACCACATAGATCACAGCTCTACGGCTTCTCTCCAGTGTGAACGCTCTGGTGATATTTCAAGCTATTATTATAAGTAAAGGTTTTGCCACATTGTTCACACCGGTAGGGTTTCTCTCGGGTGTGAACACGTCGGTGGACTACTAGGCTCTCCCTCCTTGTAAAGGTTTTACCACATAGATCACAGCTGTGTAGATTCTCTCCAGTGTGAACTCTCTGATGAATCTTTAAAGTTCGAGATCTTTTGAAGGATTTGTCACAGTGTTGACAGTGGTGACGTTTTGGTCTCTCTCCTCTTCTCTGTTTCTATAGCAACAGACAAAGCAAAAGACAGAGGGAGAGCTAGTGAACAACCTTCTTAAACCCCGGACTTGATCTCACTCATTTTCACTCTTCATACAAAATTTATGAAGGAAAATAAGTGCCGGTTTCAGACATGTTATTATGGAAGTAAATGTAGTGCTCATAACTTTTATAAGTTCAGAAATATTCTACATTTTTTCAGGGAAGTTTCCCATTTAATGATTGGCAATTTAAAAACTAAATCCATTGCACACTCTTCAGTTTTTTTGAGTTAGAAATGTTACTGGTGGGTGTGCGTGTGGGGGGGGGGGGGGGGGGGGGATGGCTAGGTTTAGTAATAATGGGTCAGTTATAAACTAGTCGGACCAAGGTGAAAACAACGGCTCCACAACATTATCAGATCATTTAGAAAGAAAAAATATTTACATAGTAAACAAGTTAGACTAAAAGATGACATAAATACAGATAAAATATTGTGACACTATGCAGCATCTGAATATTTCAGGGTAGTTATTAGTGCTGCACGATATCAGGAAAATATGAGATATGCCTTAACGGTAATTATAATTTGTAATAAATACACATATTAAACTGTCTCCTACTCAGTTCTGCTGCTTTCATCGTTTCTAAAAATCTGTTGCACTCATTAAGTTCTCATCTGAGCAGATTTCTGTCAATAAAACTCTGAGATGTAGTTAAAACCAGTTTGTATTAATTAGTCAGGGCCGGCTCAGAAGAGTCCTGGACCATCCCTAGTGATGCTGCTATAGGCCTAGACTGCTGGGGACTTCCCATGATGCACCCATGATGAGGTTGGAGCGCCAACACAGAGACAGAGGACGGGGACGGAGGTTAGACACAAAGACAGAGGACGGGACGGAGGTTAGAGCGCCATCACAGAGACAGAGGACGGGGACGGAGGTTAGACACAAAGACAGAGGACGGGGACGGAGGTTAGAGCGCCATCACAGAGACAGAGGACGGGGACGGAGGTTTGACACAGAGACAGAGGACGGGGACGGAGGTTAGAGCGCCATCACAGAGACAGAGGACGGGGACGGAGGTTTGAGCGCCGACACAGAGACAGAGGACAGTCAATTCATTGCAATGTTGGGACGACCCTCTCGACTGGGTGGGGACAAGTTTGGGAAACATTGGTCTGGAGTAACCTCTTTCCTTCACTCACCTCCTCCTTCTTCCTCTTGCTCCCTCGCTCCTCTGAGTCTCCCGAGGCCTCCCTGACACCTTTCCTCTTGCCCTCCTCCTCCTCCTCCTCCTCCTCCTCCTCCTGGTGTCTCTGCAGGTACTCGGTGATCAGGTCCAGGTCCAGGTGGTCTTGGGCTCCCATGTGTTCTCCTCACTGGAAAGGTGAGTGCAGACAGAAGAACATCTCCTCACACTTTGTTTTTTAGGAAATACATTCTCACTCTAGCTGCTAATTTGGATTATTCCTTTTATCTGTTGCCATGGTGATAGGTTATTTGCGGGTCTGTGTGTGTGTGTGTGTGTGTGTGTGTGTGTGTGTGTGTGTGTGTGTGTGGTGTGTGTGTGTGTGTGTGTGTGTGTGTTTGGTGTGTATGGACCAAATCACCAGTTATTAATATTCTAGACTCCTCCTTACTCTGAGACCCCTTCCATTTCAGCAGAAACTCTACTCTCCCTTCACCACTCTGCGGTCCAAACCTTCTCCACCACCTACTCCCTCCTTCTCCTCACTGCTGCAGGCTCCTCCTCCTCTTCCTCCTTCACTGCTACAGGCTCCTCCTCCTCTTCCCACCTCCTTCCTGCTACAGGCTCCTCCTCCTCTTCCTCCTTCACTGCTGCAGGCTCCTCCTCCTCCTCTTCCTCCTTCACTGCTACAGGCTCCTCCTCCTCTTCCTCCTTCACTGCTGCAGGCTCCCCTCCTCCTCTTCCTCCTTCACTGCTCAGGCTCCTCCTCCTCTTCCCTCCTTTACTGCTACAGGTCTCCTCCTCTTCCTCCTTCACTCGTGCTGCAGGCTCCTCCTCCTCTTCCTCTTTCACTGCTGCAGGCTCCTCCTCCTCTTCCTCTTCACTGCTACAGGCTCCCTCCTCCTCTTTCCTCCTTCCTGCTACAGGTCCTCCTCTTCCTCCTTCACTGCTGCAGGCTCCTCCCTCCTCCTCTCCTCTCTTTCCTGCTCCGGTCGCCAGCTTGACGTCTGCCCCAAGGGGGGTTTCCAAATAGAGAACCGTGGTAACCATGATGTGTTCTTGATTGGGGTTCACTACTTAACTCTCAGAGAGAAACCCTGGAAAGCAGAATCACGGAGTCAGTGAGTGAGAGACGAACCGCCGTCCTCGTCTCCAAATCTCTGTTTATTACAAATTCTCCCAAACACACAAAGCAGAAAACAGTCGTCAACAACACGTTTCCCCTCGTGGAAACATGTCTCACTTCAATTAGAACCCAAACACCATTTTCTTTTACTCCCCATTCTTCAGTGGGCAACATCTTCCACACTCAAAATTCCCAGAAATAATTCTCGTCCTTCCCAAAATAAATATCCCCTTACTGTACGTACCGTTTCAATAATAATATCTATCTCTTCTTTCTACCTCCAAACTCCTCCGTTATACTAACGTCATCATGGAAATCATAAACCCTCTTGCTGGAAATAAATATTCAAACGACTTCAGAGTCAAAACATGCCATCATACCCCTGGGACAATAGTTCAACTTATAATACATTCCTTTACTAATACTCTGGACAACTTTTAGGAGGAACTCCCCTTTAGAGTTTAAACAACATTTTAACATTAACAATCCTGTCAGGATACGTTAAAAAAACCACCAAATAACTCATTACCAGGGAATGGAAGCACCAGCACCCAGAACCCACACACAAACCCATGCTAACTACATGTTAGCTAGCAGTAATTAGACTGTGTCTATGTTAATGTTAAACTACATGTTAGTTAGCAGTATTAGCCTGTGCCTATTATGGTTACTAGCATGTTTTTAGCAGTAATAGCCTGTGCCTATGTTAATGTTAACTAGCATGTTAGTTAGCAGTAATTAGCCTGTGTCTATGTAATGTTAACTAGCATGTAGTTAGCGTAATTAGCCTGTGCCTATGTTAATGTTAACTAGCATTTTAGTAGCAGTAATAACGGTTTCACGCTACGTCATCGAGCTCAGTTGGAGTCTGCGCAGTAACGCTCAGCATCACCGGGAAAGAGCTTCTAACACACTCCACTGTCTCCATGGAAACAGCGGGACCTGTTGGTCCATGTCTTTACCTGTCTATGGTACCAACCCGATACACACCTGTTAGCTAGTTTTTCCACTGCTGGTAACAGCTCGACTTGTCTCAACACTCTACTCTACGCATTCTGCGTCCTTTTTCCGTTGCAGATTGAGCAACGCTTCAGCGTGGGCTGGTCACCATAGCTACGCGTGATGAATGTAATTTTTCAACGTGATCACAACAACACGTCGGCTATTTGCCACAGCCCGAACGTTTGTTTTGTTTCTAAAGAAGCTGAAGGAAGCAACAAAAATCTGAAAAAGAATTCCGACGGAGTTGACGTTTGTTCGCCGACACAAAGAGTAAGTTAAGTTCCCGGTAACGTTAGCTAACATCTGCATGTGTTCAGGTCCCAGTCATATTTACTATACGCTAAAAAAGTCCGGAACTTTAGTAACCATGGTTACACACCACAAATGTCTGCTGTTTGTTTCAGATCATTCACACGCTTTGAAATCGCCCCGCAGACCGTCCGGTGGCGTTCGATGCACGATCTCTGGTTCTGGTTCTGATCTCTGGTTCGGTTCTGATCTGCGGTGCTTCGTTAATTTTTATGAAGTCTGGTTTATGACAACGACTGGGATGCATCTGGGACAGAAGAGCGGGGGGGGGGGGTGAGACCCGTTACAGGGCAGAGGAAGAAGACCGGGATGTACAGGAGGGTTTGATGCGCTACTTGAAAAGCTAAATAAAACTTTCTTTTATATGTTGTCTTGTTTTTTTAAAGGAACAGTGTGCAACATTGTAGACAACATGCAAAAGCCCTAACAGCCCCTAGTAGCCCCTAAACCCCTAACAGCCCCTAGTAGCCCTAGTAGCCCCTAACAGCCCCTAGTAGCCCCTAGTAGCCCCTAACAGCCCCTAACAGCCCCTAGTAGCCCCTAGTAGCCCCCTAACAGCCCCTAGTAGCCCCTAACAGCACCCTAACCCCCTAATAGCCCCTAACAGCCCTAACAGCCCCTAGTAGCCCCTAGTAGCCCCTAACAGCCCTAGTAGCCCCTAGTAGCCCCTAGTAGCCCCTAACAGCCCCTAGTAGCCCCTAGTAGCCCTAGTAGCCCCTAACAGCCCCTAGTAGCCCCTAACAGCCCCTAGTACCCCTAACAGCCCCTAACCCCCTAGTAGCCCCTAGTAGCCCTAACAGCCCCTAACAGCCCCTAACAGCCCCTATAGCCCTAACAGCCCCCTAACAGCCCCTAGTAGCCCCTAACAGGCCCCTAGTAGCCCCTAACAGCCCTAACACCCCTAAGCCCTTAATACGAACAGCTGAACAGTGAGAATAGTGCAGAGAGGAGATAATCTCTCGGTGTCTGGCTAGATTTTTTTTTTTTTTTTTAAAGGTTCTTGCTGCTAACAAACAACGCGGTGATCCGACCAATCAGCGGTCTGCAGGTTCCTACGTCACCTTCTGGTGTCGCCTCAGCCGCGGGAACCTCGACTGGGTATACTACATAAAGTACCTGGTAGCAGGTCCTTATCTAGTACTACATAAAGTACCTGGTAGCAGGTCCTTATCTAGTACTACATAAAGTACCTGGTAGCAGGTCCTTTATCTAGTACTACATAAAGTACCTGGTAGCAGGTCCTTTATCTAGTACTACATAAAGTACAGGGTACAGGTCCTTTATCTAGTACTACTAAAGTACCTGGTAGCAGGTCCCGGGGACTTCTTCTCTTAATGGAAAACCAAAAAAAAGGCGAGTAGAGTAGATACCACGCAGTGGGAAACCGCCATTACTACCGCGAGCTCTATTGTTTACCAAGCCCGTTTCCCGCGGTTCCAAACGCGGCTCTTAGCTCGCCTTTCCCATCATAACCTCCATAACTACCCCCCCACAGCTTCAGTCCCCCACACACACGGCAGAAGGAAACCGGCTGTTGTCATAGTTACCGAGTACCGACCTGGAAAGCAGAATTAACGGCATCAGGGAGAGAGGAAAC